>NC_056741.1:660447573-660532573 GCF_019279795.1 Protopterus annectens | reverse complement strand
ACCTTGGCAACTGGAAAGGTGGCAACCCCAGTAGCGACATGGGCATGGTCACCAGGGTTACCAGCTGTCCCAATGTGCCGTGGACAGTCCCTCATTGGACAGGTGTGTCCCTGCAAAAATCGAAAAAATGGAAAATGACCTGAGATTCCCTGCCAAAAATATTCCCGCAATATACATGTAATAGTAGCATAAAACATATAATTTGTATATGAAACACATACATGGCATAAGAAACTGACTAAGGAACCCAAATGCTAACAGAATAAGCGTATATTATGGCAAACAAGTAAAGTCCTGTCAACTCCACGCACTTTGGGTATGTGTTGTCCTGCAAAATCCGATGTTCCCACAAAACATGTCCCACTATGGTCATTGGAAAAGGTGCCAACCATAATGATCACAAGCAGTAGTGACAGCACATAGCCGGGTAGCTGTGTTGACATAACAACAGGAAGGAACCAAGATACCTTAAACACAGGCAAACATGTGCATAGCAGCATATCCCACACCCAGCAACATCTCTGTCGCATACACTGGATGGCGTATGTTGAAGTGTAATATCCAGAAGCAGAACCCATGCATTCAGATGTAATACACAATAGCCTCATTGTAGCATGTAAGTCCCACCCATGTACACCTGTGCACCCAAACCTGCTAGCATCCGTGTGCAGCTATACACCTACACACAATGTGCATACCTGAAATGTGGTAAGATGTTTGTGTTAGGCAGTGCCACACTGGCAAATACGTACCCCACATGTCACCAACCCACCTCAGGTACAGATATGGAAATGGCTGCATGTGAATGTGTCTGCAGAATGTGAACATCCCGCATGTGGTATGTACCCGTCCACACCATATAGGTTTGCAGACGACACGGTGCACATAACTGTACACATGTGGACAAGTCGGGTTGTTGAACCACCGCATCGATGATTAGCTATGCAGAGAAGTCGAACACATATAGCGGAACACGTGCCTACCAAACAGGACGTCCTAACAGGGTGCTAAAGGCAAAGAAAAGGAAGGTGGGACAACACATGTGGAGAGTAGCGTTGCCGGACGGCCAGATACACACGGTCAAGGTAAAGGACGGAACAACATGCATATGGCCGGATGGATGTTGTCCGAGAAATATATATAGAAACACATATGAAGTGCCAGTTTAGACTCGAAATACTATATAATGCATTGAATTGTACCGTACAATATGGCAGTAGAACTGATCATGCATGTAATTGGTGAAGCTAAGCTGTAGTGTGATGGAATTCTGACCCTGGCAGTAACCAGTGCAGCAGGTGTATGTCATTCAGCATTAGTCATCTGCTCGGTTAGAGAATAATAAATGTATGTACAGGTATATCTGTCATCCTTCCACTGAGGAGGATAGGCTTGTGAGCTGTACCTAACACAGAGTACAGCTGCTCACCAGAGAGACAAAGGAACCTAGTAGGAAATGGAGTGACGACCGGATCTGAACAGTGTTGGAACCGTGACAGAGCAGAATGTACCGGCACATTCTAATTGACTATGTGGCTGCAAGGCTGTGCTATCCTCATGGGAAAACATTTCATAAGCATTACCTTAGCACTGTTGTAGGAATACAATCTTGTGGACTATAGTGATGTAAATGCCCTGTGACTGACCACATCATTAATGTGTGCATAAGATGATAGTATACACAATGCTCATACAGCTGTAACATGTATAGAGTAAAACAAAAGTCTAAACTTGTACTGCATAGTTCTTTGCCTCCTGCTGCACAGTAGTAAAATGTTATTAATCTCAGCTTCCTGTGTTATTGACTATCAGTTTGAAAAGACGAATGAGTGTTACAGTTTGATTTAAACAACGTAATTGACAGATGTGTATGTCCTAGCATGGGAATAGGTCAAGCCAACCATCACAATGTCCATGTGTACCACATACAAACAGCCAGTATCACGCAGTAGTAGTGCATGAAGGCATACACGACTGTGGGAATAGTACAGGACATATGGCACATGCCAAGTGCAGATGCATGACACAAACCCCAGGATAGGTGTCCCTGCAAAGAGGAACATGTGCCAACCACACCTCCCACAAATGTACCGGCAATAAAAACACATGGCAAACACACAGAAACACTACCGTCCAACACACGACTGCAATGGAGCCTGGTCAGACACCAACATGAAGCATGCACAAACAGGGACTTGTGTAATGTTTGCCTTAACACCCCCATAGGCCAAAGAAGAATAGAAAGAACATATGCATGTAATGTTGTGAAGGATGTGTGGTAGTCCTCAGTATCACAGTGTTAGGGACACAGATACACTGTCATCAACTGTGACATATGTGCACTGTACACAGCATACCCGCATGTAATACAGAGGACAATCATGTGCCACAGAAATATACACTGGATAAAGAGGATAGGGGATAGACAAGTGTAAATGTGACAAACTATGAATATAGGTTCATAGGTCCATAGGTACAGGGTAGGCCATCGTCCCAGGTTCAGCCATAACACTACACCATAGTTAGGATGACTTTGGCAACCTTCTGTGCTTCAGATAAAATACTCATGATATTGCTGTACCTCCGTTAAGCAGTGATAATGATGTAATCCCTAGCCTATACCTGCAATTCTCCATCCAATGGACAACATACCTGCGAACAAGGCTATGAAGGATCTCTGTCTCACATGTACTGTGATGTAGATCCACAGCATTGTGAGTGTCTGGGTGATATATGTGTCACTCAAACACATCCCATTAATGACCGTGACAAGGTTCATGTCACCTGCCCTAGTGGTTCTGAGGGATGCAGATACAGTAGGTGAAGCATACACATGACATATGGGTTGACATGGCCTCGTATGTCAGGCACAGGTCAACACTAAACAGCAGGTATGTGACTTAATGGGGCAGGGGTCCTACAAGTGGGGCAGCATTACACAAAATGATGTCATCCTGCATCTGTATGACAATTAACCTATGAGGGCTTCCCAGCTGCTGTAGGTGTATGGTCAGATACAGTCTGAATGGGGCAATGTAGTAAATCATAGGTGTAACACGTAATGGGTACAAGGAGACAATGACCTAGCCTGATGTAGATATGAATCCCTGCACAAACAGGTGGGCAATGTAGAAGTCCCACAGAACCACGATAGCAACGTGTGTGTTGAATGAATGGTGACTGACAAACTCTGTCCCCTGATCCCTGGTAATCACCCCTGTGCTGAGTGGACAGCCACCTATATGCTGGACAGGGGTGACCTAGTACTTCATGACAGGTATGATGTTGCATTACTTAGCATTTAGCTGTGGGACATGTCCCTGACAGCAGATATGCATATCTGGGAGGCCCCTTCAAAGGATATCTGTGTCAGATGTCCGTCACACTATGGCACCTGTTTTGCAGTCATCTACAAACAATGTTGCCCATAACACCCTGTGTGTGCCTGTACCGTGGAAATGTAGATGTATGACAGGAGTGGACCCACGGAAGGGCCCCATGGGACACCACATGCGACAGGCAGTAGGTCTGACATGCTGCCAGCAAGTATGACCATGTGGGTTGTGTCACATAGACAGTTTACAACACATTCTGTGATGTACGTGTTCACATCCCAGCCAATGGGTTTATCAATGATACCTGAGGGGGGTAATGTGGTGAAGGCCTTTGCCAGGTCGAGGTAGGCTGTATGGACTGCAACACCCCATCAATGGCCTCGGTGACTGTCCCGAAAATGTCAACCATGCTTTAAAGGCATGAACCGACCCTGAACAAGACAAACCGTGTTGGATGCAAAGTATGTATGTCCCCTATGCATTCATGTACGAGCCGCAGTATGATCCTCCCCATGTCTTTGCAGATAGGTCTCCTCATGGTAATGGGACAGTAATAACCAGGCTCAGTGGAGGCATTGGCCCTGTGACGTGGGACTACCATTGCCATGCGACACAACCTGGGTACCTTACCTGAGGTGAGGCTACAAAGAAATAGCTGTCCTAACTGTGGGTCTAATTCCTCAATGAGATAGTGGAGTACACAGTGGGGTCACCAGCTGGTCTCATGGATGCTATGTCCATGACCCTGGAGAGAGCATGTCCCACCTGTGTGTCACAGAACATTTGGTGACCACAAACCGCTGGTACAGACATCTCCTCATGTGTGGGGGAGGGTGTGGAGATGTCCTCACTGGACTTGTCAGCCTGTATGTTGGCAATGTGTGTATGTTGAGTAAACTCCACCTCTTTGTGAACCCAGTCAGAGCATATGTGGGAGTGACCTCCCAGGTGTTGAGCATAGCAACTGAAGGTGGTATGATTGTCAGCCAGGTCCATGTAGGTATATCTGTGGAATGTGCCCTGGACCATGGCATGACAGTGTGTAACTCTACACATATGATGACCAAGGGTGTCATACCTCACAAGGTGTCTGCTCCACCTTGTAGTAGCCACCTCCTCATGTTGTACATCCTGTGTATGGCTGGGGTACACCACACTGGATGCTTGGCATTGGTACAATGAACCACAGTTGGGTAAGTGAATGCCTGGTTCATGCAGTCCTGTAGGTACTGGTAGATGGCAAATGTGATTGATGCAGTGGCTGCAGTACTGTCGACCACAGGCTCAGGGTCCTTAAAGGAGACCACAGTAGTGTGCAGAATTGTGTAGTTTGCCTCTGAGCAAGCAATGTGTATGGTAACTGGCAACACTCACAGCAACGGATGCCAATAGCATAAGCCAATGTCCAAATAACATAGATTAACTTCTGCATGACAATATGTCTTATCATACATGTATTGACACGTGTCTGCTAATTACAATTGCAAATGGCCGGTAAGACTGGCCTAAGGTTCCCGTGATTTACACAGTCTGGAGGTGTTGTTCCGATAATAAAGTGGCAATACCTCCCAATCGTGGCCTCTGGGTATTAAAGTGGTTGTTAACCTGCAACATTGGATGTACACCATTGGGTTCTGGTGTCGGAAAACATGGTTCCTGTACCACTACACAGTATGGGCAGTCAAGCAGACATCCGCGATTGTTGAACACACAGCATCAGTGAAACCCACTGCTCACAAGGACACAGTCCGACAAGCTCTACACTTTACATATGCACAGTGGTGTCCATTGTAGGACCCAAAAATTGTCTAAAGACAAGAATGATGCCTTATTTCAATGCGTACCAGAACTCATTGTCGTCACAGGTACACATATCCACCGCAAGCATGTTTAATGTTGATGATAGCTGTCCATGAAATGCAGCACAGATGCACAGAAATACCCAGGGTACCGGGTCCATAGAACTGCGTCCACATCACAGTCCCGCACACATGAACGATGTGTAATGGGTACTGTTGATTGTTGCAGTCAAGGGATTCTGGGTATGTAGACTCTGGGCTCGGTGTTGTTTCGCAGGCAATCCTTTGTCCCGCCCCGTGGGAGGGATGTGTGCGTAGCACCTGCCTTACTCTCCGCTAATAATGAAAACCATCTACCGGAGAATGCTAAATGCAGGTGTGAAATGTGTACAGCCCCATACTAGTGTCCAGTAGGCAATTGTCATGGATGGACAACCGTATGGCCAGGATGGCACCCACAGCTGCAAACCCGGGGAAATTACACAGCCGCGGTAAGGCATAACACAGGAAATACACATAGGGACTACAGTTGACATTCTACATACAAAGTCGGACCGCCGTGCCAACACCGGCGTACACAGCACTCAATCTGCCAGCAACAGAATGAGGAGCACCCGCTACCATACAGCGGAACAGATGTGCGACCTGTGGAACACATACTAATGGCACACCCACAACGTCACGTAGGATATGTAAACTATGGCAGTCCCACCTATGAAGACAACATGGTTAAATGAATACAAAGGTGATCAACATGTTCCGGTGGTGTTATGTTGAAAATACAGTGACGGATATGTCCCATTGGGATGTCTGAGGTTTATATGAAGCAGTTGCTAACCAGCATGTTTGGATGTATGACATTTGTTCACAGTACTAAATCACCTGGTTACGTAGCACCATGTAGAATGGGTAGTCAAACAGACATCCGTGATTGGGGAACATACACCAGCAGTGAAAAGCACTGGCCAGGTGGACACAGTCCAGCAACATCTAACCTGACATATGCACATTGGTGTCCATTGTAGGACCCAAAAATTCCATTCATTGAATGCCTGCTAGCTTCCTGCATTACCCACGTGAACTCATTGTCGTCACCACGTCACAGGTACACATATGCACCGCAAGCGTGTTCAATGTTGATGATAGCTGTCCATGAAATGCAGCACATATGCACAGAAATACCCAGGGTACCGGGTCCATAGAACTGCGTCCACATCATAGTCCCGCACACATGAAGGATGTGTAATGGGTACTGTCGACTGTTGCAGTCAAGGGAGTCTGGGTATGTAGAATCTGGCCTCGCTGTTGTTTCGCAGGCAATCCTTTGTCCCGCCCCGTGGGAGGGATGTGTGCGTAGCACCTGCCTTACTCTCCGCTAATAATGCAAACCATCTACCAGAGAATGCTAAATGCAGGTGTGAAATGTGTACAGGCCTATACTAGTGTCCAGTAGGCAATTCTCATGGATGGACACGCGGACGACCAAGATGGCACCCACAACTGTAAACCCGGTGGAACTACACAGCCGCAGTAAGGCATAACACAGCAAATATACATAGGGACTACGGTTGACATTCACCATACAAAGTTGGACCGCCATGCAAACACCGCATACAGCACTCAATCTGCCAGCAACACAATGGGGGAGCACTCGCTACCATACTGTGGAACAGATGGGCGACCTGTGCAACACAAAGTAATGGTACACCAACAACGTCAACTGGGATATGTAAACTATGGCGTTCCCACCTATGAAGAAAACATGCTTCAATGAAGACATAGGGGATCTACATGTTCCGTCGGTGTTATGTTGAAATTACAGTGACGGATATGTCCTATTGGGACGTCTGAGTTTTATTTGAAGCAGTTGCTAACCTGCATCTTTGGATGTACACCATCTGTTCACAGCTGTAAATCACCTGGTTACGTAGCACCACGAAGAATGGGTAGTCAAACAGACATCCGCGAGTGGGGAACATACAGCAGCAGTCAAAAGCACTGGCCAGTTGGACACAGTCCAGCAACATCTAACTTTACATATGCACATTGGTGTCCATTGAAGGACCCTAAAATACCTTCTCACATAACTCACTCCAGACATTTACGAACAACAGACGATGCTATAGCCGTGGCTATGGCACAGTTAGACATATGCACCACCAGCGTGTTTAAGGTTGATGACAAGTGTTCATGAAACGCAGGACATATGAACAGAAATACCCAGATCGGCGTGTCCATACATTTGCGTCCACATCCCAGTCCCGCACGCATGAAGGATGTGTAATGGGTACTGTCGAGGGTTGCAGCCATGGGATCTTGGGTATGCAGAAATGGGGCTTTGTGTTGTCTGGCAGATAATCCGTTGTCCTGCCCCGTGGGAGGGATGTGTGCATAGTACCTGCCTTACTCACCACTACTAATGCAATGCATCCACCGTAGACTGCTAAATGCTGGTGTGAAATGTGTACAGCTCTATACCAGTGTCCAGTAGGCAATTCACATGGATGGACAAGTGTATGACCAAGATGGCACCCATAACTGCAAACCCGGTGGAATTACACTGCCGCAGTAAGGCATTACACAGGTAATACACATAGGGACTACACTTGACATTCCCCATACAAAAAACACAGACAACCAGCTGAAGAAGTCCAAAGCAAAGACAAGGTACTGTAGACACCGTCAGCGACCACTCAGAGCCCACCAGGAATTAAATGCAGTCACCATAGTTTATTGAAGCTCTTTTCGTCTGCTTCATAAGCAGACTTATTCAGAATACATACAATGCAGTCCAACCTACTACATTTAAAACCCTTAATTGGTCATTAAATTAGATGTGCTAAGTATTAATTAAATGCCTTAAAGGCAAACAAGCAAACAAACTTTACTTGGGTTACAGATTCCACACAGTGAGCACATCTGACATTGCTTCGAAAGGTACATTCTTCATAGAAAAATAGAAATATATGTATATATATGAAAGAAGAACCAACATAATGTTTTCCAAATGATTGACTGTTTAAGCTACATATATATGTTCTACGGATTGTGCCAATATATTAAAAGAACTACAGACACCTAGTAATATAAATGAACCATAATATATAGAGATAAACCGTATGATTATGACTAATGTAAAATAGACCAACGAAATTTAAAGATTCACAATGTGGTAAAGTAAATATTCATTTAGAAGGTTAGTTAAAGAAACCAATTCAGACATCCTTGTCAAAATACTAACACAAGGCCAGCAAGTTGGTTGGCCTCACATGTACTGGGATGTTGTACCACAGCATAGTGAGTGTCTGGGTGATGAATCTGTCCCACCAGCACGTTCTATTAATGACACTGTGAAGGTGTACGTCACCTGCCCTTGTGGTTCTGAGGGATCTAAATTCTTTAGGTGAAGCATAGTCATCAGATCTGGGTTCGACATGGCCTTGTATGCCAGGCACAGGTCACCTCTGGGCAAGTGGTATGCGACTGTATACAGCTGGAATTCTTTCAGTTGGTCAGCATAACACATATTCCTGAGACCCTGCATCTGTTTGTCGATGAACTGTTGGGGCCTGTTCAGCTGCTGCAGGTGTCGGGTCAGATACATTCTGAACGGGGCATTGTACCCAATCATAGGTCTAATGTGTGATGAGTACAAGGGGACAATGACCTCCCCTGATCTAGATGTGAAGCCCTTCATGATGATGTGGGCAATGTTGAATGTCTACCTAACTACGTTAGCAACGTGTGTGTCGAACAAACGGTTAACAACAACCCGGGTCCCCAGATCCCTGGAAATTCCCTCTGTGCTCAGTGGATTGCCACCTATATGGTAGCTAGGGGTAACCTTGTTCTTCCCGAAGGGTATGACTATGCATTTCCTGGCATTTAGCTGTAGGCCATGTCTCTGGCACCACTTATCCACATCTGTGAGGCCCTCCTGAACGATATCTGTGTCAGATGTGTGTCCGACTATGGCACCCAGTTTGCAGTAATCTGCAAACATTGTCAGCCATAACCCCCCTGTGTTTGCTTGTACTTTGGAACTGTAGATGCTGAAAAATAGTGGACCCAGGACTGAGCCCCATGGGACACCACCTGTGACTGGCTGTGAGTATGACATGGCGCCAGCAACTATGACCGTGTGGGTTCCGTGACTTAGCCGGTTTGCAACCCATATGGCGATGTATGGATTTACGTTCAAGATGATGGGTTTATCAATGATACCCGAGGGGGGTATTGTGTCGAAGGCCGTTGCCAGGTTGAGGTAGGCTGTATGGACTGCTTGACCCTCAGCAATGGCCTTGGTGACTGATCCTACAAAGTCAAACACGGTAAAAGGCATGATCTGACTTTGACCAAGCCAAACTGGGTTGGATCCAAAGTATGCATGTCCCCTATGTCTTTATCTATGGGTTCCATTATGATCCTTCTCCATGGCTTTGCTGATAGGGCTTGTCAAGCTAATGGGATGGTAATAACCAGGGTCAGTGGAGGCACCATCCTTGTGAAGTGTGACTACAGTCGCCCTGTGCTACTACTTGGGTACGTATCCTGAGGTGAGGCTAAGATTAAACAGCTGTCCTAAGTGTGGGTTTAATTCCCCATAGAGTTCATGGAGTACACAGCTGGGACACCATCTGGTCCCATGGATGCTGTGTTTACTGCTGTGGAGACAGCATTTCCCACCTGTGTGTTACAGATATTCCAGGATCTACAATTCTCTGGTATAGATATCTCTCCATGTGGTGGGGAGGGGGTGAAACGTTAGCACTGAACCTGTCAGCCAGTATGTTGGCAATGTGTGTAGGTTCAGTCATCTTCACATCATTCTGAACCCAGTCTGAGCATATCTGGGAGTGTCCTCCCAGGTGTCCAACATAGCTAAAGAAGGCCTTATGATTGTCTGTTGAGTCCTTGTTAGTTTCTCTGTTGAATTTCCCCTGGATGATTTCATGACAGCTTGTAGTTCTTCACATATAATGAGCAAGGGTGTGTAACCTTACAGGTATTCCGCTTTAACTTGTAGTAGCTACCTTCTGTCGTCGTAGAGCTTGTTCATGGCTGGGATCCACCAGACTGGATGCTTGTCTTTGGTACAAAGAGTCACAGTTTTGTATGGAATTGCCTGATCCATGCAGTCCTGTAGGTGCTGGTGGAAGGCATATGTACGTGATTCAGCAGTTTGAGTAATGTTCACCACTGGCTCAGGGGCCTTAAAGGAGACCACAGTAGTGTTCAGAAGTGTGAAATCGGCTTTTGAGAAAGGCATATGTATGGTAACCGGCACCACTGTACACATGGAACATCATAGCAATGAACCACGGCCGGATGTGGGTAATGCGGGACATACCCACGGCAGACGTGGTGCGTTCCCGAGTCCGATGCCCGAGGGACCACACACATAGCCGGCCTTAGGCATAGGGCCAGGCAGCCGTCTAGGGCGTTGCTCTACTCGGGGCACCTTTCCAGACTTTATTTGGTGTAGGTAGTCCAGGAGGGGGGTAGCGGGTGATATGGCGGTGGCAACATGGAGTCCTTCTGCCTAGGGCACCACTTTACCTAAGGCCACTCTTCCCGTGGGAAATACAGCAGTACCCACACCCAGACGCGGGTCATTGCTAGTATGCCATATCATCTATGGCAAGAAACAATATATTCCCAGACATAATGGCACAGCATAATGCCTGTCCGCCGCCCAAACGCAGACATACGGCACCCGTGGCGGTGCGGACGTACTGCGTGAGATGTCCATTACCAATGTCGACACTGTCTCGCTTTGTGAAACAAACTCAACATAGCGATTCAATACTAAACAGCGACGGAGAGCCCGATGTCCCCGTGGCTGAGCTGTTCAACCTGTTCCGCCATGTTAGATGTGTGTAGCAGAGCAGAACCGGCACAAACCAAGCAACGGACATGTCTGTGGCTCAGTGAAAGCCGTCACGCAATGGTAAACCCATGTAATATTGCGACACAGGTCATACATACCGAGGGTTAGTAATGGAAATAGGTCCGTTCGACCAGACCGTGTGCAATTAGTATAACAAGATCTACAACGGGTACACCGGCCAATAAGCGCACACGGCTATGAATAATTGGTGGGGGGGGGTGACATGGTATCATAGACACGGACAAACCGTGCCCATGTGACTCATCTAACATTTGTACACGGTCAGGGCAGTTCCGTACACTGGGCGGACAAGACCAAACCCAAAGCACCACAGGAACACCCTGACAATCGAAGGCCTGTATGCGTAGGGGATATAAGCACCTGTGATCTGAACATCCCTGCGTCACGACATATGCATCCTGGGCCATGAGCGAGAGGGAATAAGGAATGTTTAACATGTAGTACCGCACCTTTCCCAGCAGGAGAATGGATGCCTGTGACGTGTGTGAGTGCGGGGGGGGGGGTATGTAAATGTAGCTAAGTACCATGGGTATGCATATTAATGACACCGAACAGCTAACGTGTAGTGGTCACAGTAACCGGCAAACGTGAATGCAGTCACGCTTGTATTACGACTATAGAACATTTAGATGTGAACGTGTACATAATGCGTCCATGCTGCAAAGACTGTTACATGTATAAAGTTGTAAGTGCGTTCTGCACACGTCCATCAACCGGATCAGAGACATGTTACCGGAATGGTCACAACTAACACACACCACGTAACCTCACAGACCCAGTAAACATATATAAACAGAATACGGATATGCATGTGCGCCTGCGCGTAACCCACAATCAGGAAATGCGAGTGTGCATGTGCGTGTGTGATCCACTCAAAGCAGGGAAGGTTAAGGATGTGTCCTCCACTCATTTACATTCATAATTGTAAAATATATGCTTAAATTGTACTTATTGATTCCATGCTTTGGAATCGTAATGCTACAATTATACACATTGATATAAAATATCCTGATCAACACACTACATTCTAAGGTTTACTCACAACAATTATCAACTATGTTTCAATATACTGATTGTATTGACCAATATTGTATTTATATTAACACATCCTTGTCGTATTATTGTTTCCATTAAGTAATGTATGCAACACTGATTTGTATATGTCATGTTATCATCAAGACTTGGAGCACTGTCCACTTAACTATGAGCAGGTTTATTGATTAATTGACTTTAAACTGACTCTGAAGGAAGTGTATAAGGGACGACTATGTAATGTATTTCAGACCGACGATGCCCCATGTTAGTAGGTGAAAGAGCTCAGTATCATTTGACTGTGGAGTGTATCGTTTTTGTCATTGTCTGTTTTGGCCGATATATGTTCAATAATGTCTTTTATGAAGTTGGGCAGGACGCAAGGTTTGCTGTATTTCCGCTTACTGGCACGTGGATATAGATAGGCCAAGTAATACATAATATGGGTAGTCAAGCAGACATCCGCAATTGGGGAACATACAGCCGCAGTCAAAACCACTGGCCAGATGGTTATAGTCCAACACGTTCTACACTTGACATATGCACATCGGTGTCCATTGTAGGACTCCAAAAATTGTTCCGTTTACACCGTCGACCAGCTGTGATCGACTCAGACAGAGTGACAGCCATGACTACGGCACAGCTAGACATATGCACCACCAGCGTGTTTAAGGTTGATGATAACTGTCCATGAAATGCAGGACATATGAACAGAAATCCCCAGATTGTCGTGTCCATAGATGTGCGTCCACATCCCAGTCCCGCACACATGAAGGATGTGTAATGGGTACCGTGGGGGGTTGCAGGCATGGGATCCTGGGTATGCAAAAATGGGGCTCGGTGTTGTTTGGCAGATAATCCGTTGTCCCGCCCTGTGGGAGGGCTGTGGGTATAGCACGTGCCTTAGTCCCCACTAAGGATGCAAAGCATCCACTGGGTAATGCTAAAAGCATGTGTGAAATGTGTTCAGCCCTATATCAGTGTCCAGTAGGCAATTCCCATGGATGGACAAGTGTACGACCAAGATGGCACCTATAACTGGAAACCTGGTGGAATTACACAGCCGCGTAAGGCATAACACAGGAAATACAGATAGGGACTACAGTAGACACTCCCCATACAAAGTCAAACCGCTGCGAATACCGCGTACACAGCACTCGATCTGCCAGCAACAACATGAGGATCACTCGCATCCATACTGCGGAAGAAATGGGCGACCTGTGGAACACATACTAATGGCACACTAACAACCTCAACTAGGAAGGTCAGACGATGTTTCAACACTAGCGTTCCCGCATATAACGAACATCCTTCAATGAATAAATAGGGTATGCATGTTCTGGCTGTTTTATATTGACATTACAGTGGCGTATATGTCCTACTGGGCCTTCTGAGGATTACTTAAAGCAGTTGCCAACCTGCAGCATCACATCAATACCATTTGGGTTAATCGTAGTAGAACATGGGTTTCGTAGCACAACATAATATGTGTAGTCAAACACACATCCGCGATTGGGGAACATACAGCAGCGGTCACAACCACTGGCCAGATGGACACAGTCCAACATGTTCTACATTTTACATATGCACATTTGTGTCCATTGTAGGACCCAAAAATTTGTCCTATTGCAACGCCAACCAGGTGCGAGCGGAAGACCAAGATGAACTACAGCCGTGACTACGGCACAGCTACATATATGCACCGCCAGCGTGTTCAAGGTTGATGACAACTGTCCATGAAATGCGGGACATATGCACAGAAATCCACAGATTGTCGAGTCCACAGATGTGCGCCCACATCCCATTCCAGCACACATGGAGGATTTGCTATGGGTACTGTCGAGGGTTGCAGCCATGGGATCGTGGGTATGCAGAAATGGGTGTTGGAGATGATTGGCAGATGATCCATTGTCCCGCCTGTGGGAGGGATGTGGGTACAGAACATGCCTTACCACCCACCAATACTGACAATCATCCACCGGAGAATGCTACATGCAGCTGTGAAATGGGTACAGCCCTACACCAGTGTCCAGTAGGCATTTCCCAAGGATGGACAAACGTACGGACAAGATGGCACCCATAATAGCAAACCTGGTGGAATCACACAGCCGTAGTAAGGCATAACGCAGGAAATACAGATGGAAACAACAGTAGACACACCCCATAGACATCCATCCTGCCGTGCGAATCCCGGTGTATACAGCAGCCAAGGTGCTAGCAGTATGTGGGGATCACCCGCTTCCACCCGCTGAACATACGGGCGACCTGTGGAACACATATTAATGGCACACCAACAACGCCAACTAGGAAGGTCATACTATGGTTAAGCTAGCATGCTCCCACATAAATAACATCCTTTCATGAATAAATAGGTTCTACATGTACCGGCTGTGTTATAATGACAATACAGTGGCGGATAGTTCACATTGGTACCTCTGAGGATTACTTAAAGCAGTTGCCAACCTGCAGTACTACAGTAACACCATATGGGTTAATTGTGGAAGGACACGGGTTCCGTAGCACTACATAATATGGGTAGGCAAACAGACATCCGGGACTGGGGAACATACGGCAGTCAAACCCAGTGGCCGAATGGATACAGTCCAACATGTTCTACACTTTACATATGCACATCGGTGTCCATTGCAGGACCCAAACATTTCTCCTTAAGTGTTGGCAACAGGCTGCGATCGTGTGACCCAGAAGAGGTGACAGCCGTGACTACGCACAGGTAGATATATGCACCAATAGCGCCTTCAAGGGTGATGACAACCGCCCATGAAATGCAGGACATATGAATAGGACTCCCCAGGTTGCTGCGCCCATACACGCATGCGCTCACATCCCATTTCCGCACACATGTAGGGTGTGCAATGGGTACTGTCGAGGGTTGCAGACATGGGATCGTGGGTATGCAAAACGGGTCTCGTGTGGATTGGCAGATGATTCGCTGTCCCACCCCAGCGGACGTGCCATGGCATATGCGTTACTCCGCACTAATAATGCCGATCATCCACCAGAAATGCAGAATGCAGCTGTGAAATGTGTACAGCCCTATACTAGTGTCCAGTAGGCAGTTCCCATGGATGGACAAACGCACGCCAAGATGGCACCCATAGCTGCAAACCTGGGGGAATCCCACAGGTGTTGCAAGGCATAACCCAGGAAATACAGATAGGGACTACAGTAGACACTCCCCATACAAAGGCAGACCGCTGGGCAGATACCGCGAGACAGCACTCAATCTGCCAGCACATAAATGGGGATCACACGCCCATACAGTGGAACAGATGGGTGAGCTGTGTAAACATACCAATGGCACAATATCAACGCCGGCTGGGAAAGACATACGATGGTCAAACTATGGCGTTCCACCAATGAATGACATCCTTCAGTGAATTAATAGGAATGATGTCAATTGACCATGGCAAACACCCAATGAACAGGAAAGACTTGCTGGCACCCTATGGCCACAAACCATGTCACACATAGGTAGATGGAACAGTCAACTGAAACATTTCGTCCACGACAGGTCGCATATGGTATCCAAAGGTTCTTCATAGACATATATGCGCTTATCACCCGTAGGCCCCGTGGAGACTTACACATAACATGGAAGCATCCAGGCTTTAAATATCCACCCTTACACTTCCATTTGTCACTTTCTATGCGAACAATGAACATGTAGCCACAGCATAGAAAGCACAGACGCACTGCTAACGAAACACACACATGTCAACATCTCAGAAAGCATACTATGAACACACGATACATGATATTGTACTATGAAAACAAACAAACCAGCAACCTGCGGCAAGAATAGTCCCCGTAGTTCGACACAACACAAGTCTTCTTAACATTGAAACAGTTTATTAAAACATGCAACGTTGTCGTTTCCACAACTTCTGCAGAAAAGCAATTTCTAAAAATGTTCACAATCAACACTGTGAGTCTTAACAAGTTCTTAAATCTCACATTGTTGATTGTGAACAGTTTAAGAATTAGCTTTTTCCGAAGGAGTTGTGAAAGCAACGAAAACACACACACACACACGGAAGGGACGGGAGACGAACCTACGCCTATCTACCTGAACTCACCACAGTATGAAGCATTTACAGAACGCGCTACCGAGTTTACTGAGCAGAGTGCTGTCAGAGGCATACTTGTAGGCTGGTGACATCACCCGCAAGACAATAGCTGGCAATAGCCAAGGTATGTGTTGCAAAACGTCTAAAAGCATGTTCATTCGCAGAGGCAGCTGGAAACACACACACACACACACACACACACGGAAGGGACGGGAGACGAACCTACGCCTATCTACATGAATTCACTACAGTATGAAGCATTTACAGAACGCCACCGAAGTTTACTGAGCAGAGTGCTGTCAGAGGCATACTTGTAGGCTGGTGACATCACCCGAAGACAATAGTTGGCAATAGCCAAGGTATGTGTTAAGCGCCTAAAAGCATATTCATTCGCAGAGGCAGCTGGAAACACACACACACACACACACGGAAGGGACGGGAGACGAACCTACGCCTATCTACATGAACTCACTACAGTATGAAGCATTTACAGAACGCTACCGAAGTTTACTGAGCAGAGCTGTCAGAGGCATACTTGTAGGCTGGTGACATCACCGAAGACAATAGTTGGCAATAGCCAAGGTATGTGTTGCGAAGCGTCTAAAAGCATATTCATTCACAGAGGCAGCTGGAAACACACACACACACACACACACACGGAAGGGACGGGAGACGAACCTACGCCTATCTACATGAACTCACTACAGTATGAAGCATTTACAGAACGCGCTACCAAGTTTATTGAGCAGAGCGCTGTCAGAGGCATACTTGTAGGCTGGTGACATCACCCGCAAGACAATAGTTGGCAATAGCCAAGGTATGTGTTGCCGCCTAAAAGCATGTTCATTCGCAGAGGCAGCTGGAAACACACACACACACACACGGAAGGGACGGGAGTCAAACCTACGCCTATCTACATGAACTCACTACAGTATGAAGCATTTACAGAACGCTACCGAAGTTTACTGAGCAGAGCTGTCAGAGGCATACTTGTAGGCTGGTGACATCACCAAGAAGACAATAGTTGGCATAGCCAAGGTATGTGTTGCGAAGCGTCTAAAAGCATGTTCATTTGCAGAGGCAGCTGGAAACACACACACACACACACACACGGAAGGGACGGGAGACGAACCTACGCCTATCTACATGAACTCACTACAGTATGAAGCATTTACAGAACGCGCTACCGAGTTTACTGAGCAGAGCGCTGTCAGAGGCATACTTGTAGGCTGGTGACATCACCCGCAAGACAATAGTTGGCAATAGCCAAGGTATGTGTTGCGAAGCATCTAAAAGCATGTTCATTCGCAGAGGCAGCTGGAAACACACACACACACACACACACACACACACACAGAAGGGATGGGAGACGAACCTACGCCTATCTACATGAACTCACTACAGTATGAAGCATTTACAGAACGCTGGCCACCGAAGTTTACTGAGCAGAGCGCTGTCAGAGGCATACTTGTAGGCTGGTGACATCACCCCAGAAGACAATAGTTGGCAATAGCCAAGGTATGTGTTGCCGCCTAAAAGCATGTTCATTCGCAGAGACAGCTGGAAACACACACACACACACACACGGAAGGGACGGGAGACGAACCTACGCCTATCTACATGAACACACTACAGTATGAAGCATTTACAGAACGCGCTACCGAGTTTACTGAGGAGAGCGCTGTCAGGAGGCATACCCTACCTGGGTGGTATCATTTGCAGAGGCAATGCACCCGATCGGGAATTATGTCAGAGTGCGCAGTCACGCAGCCTGTTACCATCCCAAGGTCGCTGTACAGTAACACATTAGTGCTGCAGTCGGGAATACCAAGTAACTACTGATCAGTACATCACTGCCTGCTGGGCATGCTCAGACACTTAGACTCAGCACAGAGCAGACATGCATACACATGGTGCGACGGCATGGGTGGCAGAATGTGGACCGTCGTGTGTCCAGCCACACAACAGCAACCCGGCCATGCCACAGACATGGCCGTTGCAGCGGGGAATATCTAGGTGCAATTAACCATGTGTAGAACTGGCCTACAGTTTGTTGCATGCTACAGACAACCCTCCCAAACACAGGATACCTGCACAGACGTCCTGAGGACACTGGTGAGTGTGCATGCTCTCACAACAGCACCGTACTGGGTGACATGAACCACCCATACATAGACTGGGAACATTACCCATGGCACAACACACTACGCCACCGGTCCCAGGTGTTCTCACACCTGGCCACTGTTAAACAGCCATGAACCATACACACTGGGGGGGATGTCTGACAGTTCTGCCCATCACACATGGTGAGGATATGTCCCACACAGGATGTACAGCCCTCAATGGTGATGCCAGACCATATAGTGGATCCACTGGTCATCCACATCCTGCACCCAACACCGGCATGGGGGACCTAAGTGATGACCTCTCCACAACAAACCACACACATCATAATGACCGTGTGGTACCCTACAAGTCCTCCATGCCAGTGATGAACACAGGCCAGACTGCCAACCGCCTAACGAATGCCTTCTCTGAGCACCCACATGCATGTCTGCAACAGGCAAACATGATAAGATCAGGACCTTGTCCACCACAGGTAGGCACATGGTGTGGTGGACCCCAGCCTCTGACATGCTGTACATCAACAGTTGGAGCTAATACATGACAGAGCAATGTCAGTACCAGGGAAACCATCTCCCATTCATCCCGGCGTCACCATACGGCCACACATACAATCATCCACGGCCGCTTGTGGGAGTGGTACTGCAGAGGGCACATGAGACAACCATAGGGCCTCCCCTAACTGTGGTAAGGACATGGTTGGGGGCACACAGACTTGGCTGGAAATGGTCCAGAATGGTACAACGGTCACTGCACCCACAGACATTGTCTGCAAACCAGCGGACATGTTCCATGCATACATCCACCCCCCAAGAGGGGACATATCCATCCCACCAGAGTGTAGCCTCAAAACATCTCATATGGCCTGGAGTGATCCCATATCTCTATGGCGGTTGACACAGCACCAATGGGCACCGATGGTGTCCCTGGCTGTGTGCTACCCATCCTCATTGAGGCCCTCGGCCCACACATGCGGCACTGTGTCATGTTAGCCTTACTATGGGCTATGTCCCCGATGGATGGCATATGGCATCTGTGGTCCCACTATGCCAGGGTAGTGCTCTTATGGACTGTAGACAGCCACACCCTATCAGCTTGACAAGCCTTGTCTGCAAAGCTGTGGGAGGTCCATACAGGTGCCCATGGATACAGACAGCGGTGTACAGCCAATACCGGAACATGCCCACAACAACATAGTCAAGGGCGGATCCTGCCTCCCGAACCTGCTCGTCCTGTCTGGAGTGGTCACCAAGGTCATTGATGGGGATACGCGGGTTTGCACACAGTACCATGACCTGGTGGGAGCGTTCAGAGCACACTCCACATGGGACTCATGGAAAGGCTCGCCAGCATACATGTGGGGACATATGTCACCCGATGCTTCTCAGAAAGGTTGGAAGTCACACCACACAGGGTTGGTGTTCCTGGTGCCTTGTCACACTCATACCTGGTCTCCAGTGGAGGCCCACAGGGCTCAGTCCTGGGCCCCGTGCCATACGGCATTCGACCTTCCAATGTGCATGCAATCATAGGGGGATTGTGGCAGACAAGGTATGCAGATGACTACACACCGGCCACCATACCCAACATCCCATGTGACACGGACATCCACCTAGGGCGTCATAGACATGGATAACTGGTGCCAGAGCCATGGCCTGCTACTACATGCCAGAGAAGGTGCAGACCTACCCAGTGTGATGGACATGTTCGGCCCAATGTCACATGTAGGTGGTGAGCCATTCAAGAAGGTGGACATGTTCATGGAAATGGCTACCACACCTGTCGGTAACCTCTGTCAACACACACAATGGCAATGTGGGTGTGAAGACATTCAACTGTGGCCTCCTGGCCTGGAAGGGATCGCATCCACATCAGGGGTGTTCATTGTACCCCTGTACACATCACACACCTGAGCAATGACTGCGTACAATGGCACATCTGGCCTGTAGCTAACCTGACGCCTGCAGCACTTGGAAGGACCGCAAACATCACACAAGGCGGGATGACGGTGCTAGGACATGTGTCACAAGCTGCACGACCAAGGGGACTCCGGCTGTGAACCTTCCCAGCACATCTGCTCTGTGGTGATCTGTGCCTGGCATACACGGCCATGTTTGACCTGGGTGACATGGGCATATTCCACATCCTAGGCTCCAGGCAAACACGGGCACAGAAGCGACTGTCAGACACATCACCACAAAGATGAGTGGGACGTGCTGGGGAACAGGGTCAACGGACGGAGACCCCTACAACACGTAGAGGAGTGCCAGCCCATGTGAAGGAACGGCCCTGACTGCCTTCGTGCAGGAGTGATAATGACGTGTGGATGTGTGAACATAGTTATGCGCCAGGCATCATCTGTGTGTCAGTGCTGGACGAGGGACTGGGGACTGATGGATGTGGCATCCCCATCCTGAGGGGTGTTAGCAGCCACACACAGTCATGCTAGGTCCACACATGACGTACGGCACATACCCTGTTATGTACATGTGCCTATGTACCTATATAAGGGTCCATGCCGGTTGCGGGTACCTGTGCTATGCTGATGTTGCCAGACATGCCTGTGGGTACCCCACGACTACACGTGGGGAACTAATTACAGTGCTCCCAGTAGGCACATGCAAGTACACCATCATTGTCATACGGGTTAACCGAACCAACATGGTGCTACACATGTAACCACCACGCATACTGTGTACACAGATCAATGAATGCTGCACCTGTCCTGCATGGTATGTCTGCTGCATGATGTCAGTGCACAACCCACATCACATACACACCTGTCACCAGCCATACACACACACCACAACATACACATCACATACTATGCGGACACAGGTATCACATACACCTCTCACTATCTTGTCCACCCTGTGCATCAGAATATGTTTGCATAACCGTGCACTGATGGTGTAGCTCACAGTTATGCGGCAGAGACTTCATCATATGCACAGGGTGATATGTGCCACAGGCATGGGCTGTACCAATGGATGACATCATGTGTGTGTGTAAGGGCCTGTGCATTGACTGGGCATGACTGTGTAGATTGCATGTGGGTGTGGTGGAGCCCTACAGTCGTGTTCGCTGTGTGTGGGTTTGTGTGTACACAGTTCAGTCATCTGTGATGCCTACACGGGGTATGCTTGGCAGCCCCAGACTGTACAGTGCAGGTGTTACGGCTCACTGTGTCCGCCTGCGGCGACGTGACCCGTGCCTGCCTGGGGTCGCACGGGCACAACCGGGTGGAGGTACGGACTGTCCACTCTCCGATGTCACATATCCGCTGGAAATGTGCCCACGCTGGGGCCGGCCAGGGCCACGTCCACGTGGCCTGCTCTGTCCTGGTGTGGTTGGTGTAGTAGCAGCTGCACTGCTGCTGCTACCAGCACTGTGTGGGTGGGCATGGGAGGTGTCACGCACACGCCGACCTGCAGCAGGTGGTGTTGCTGGCCCACGCCCACGTGCCCTATGCCTCACCCCTACCTGGTGTTCCTGCACGGACAGCCCACGCTCAAGGATGGCCATGCCTCGGTCGAGGATACCAGCCATCTCACCCAATCTCCTATCCAGAACATCGGCAAGATGCTGTTGGGCATTCGCCAATGCCTGGATGTTGTCATTCAAGGAACGGATTGCAGACCTCTGCAGCCTCTGCCCTTCCTGGTTCTGCTGTTCGGCATGTGCCTGCGCCGCCATTACAGTCTGGAACATGCGTCTGGTTATACCAGCTGCTGCACCCTGTACGCCAGGTGTATGTCTAGCGGTGCTCCCCCTACGAGCAGCACCTGCCACATGCCTGCGTGGCACTGCACCAGTCATTACACTGGCAACATGGTGTGTACCCACACCTTCTGCAGCCACCACACATTCCTGCTCGGTGCCAACAGACGCTGACTGACCGTCATCTATGGGCAACGGTGTTGGGGTATGTGTCGGCATCTGAACTGTGTGCAGGGATGAAGGGGACGTACGTGTGATGTTCTCCAATGGCACAGTCTCTGCCTGTGATGACCCTGCCTGTGCCTCATGCACATGGTCATCACCACTAGTATCTGTGGGGACACTAGCATCAGATGGACCGCAGGAGGGGAACTCACCTACAGCACCTGTCAATACAAAGACATACCATCGGTTACAATACAGACACACACACACACACACACACACACACACACACACACACACACACACACACACACACACACACACACACATCATGCATGTGATAATGCAGGTGGCATGCAGCATTCACACACCACAGACCAGTGAATGTAGACCAGACATTCATAGTGGCAGTATGCACACTGCCCTGGTGGGAACAGTACAACAGGCAGGTGTCTTTTAGTAGACATGCAGTACACACATTCATGGTAGTTTGCATGCATCACCGTGATACACCGTGTGGCCACGGGCGAGTTGACAGTACACATGGCTGCCGACACTATGTCATGTACACCGCAAACATGTGTGGTATCATGTGGACATGTGACGATGGTGTCCCACCGCATGCACCACATCACAACGGCTGTCACGGTGCAGTGTTATGTGTACAGTCTACAGATACAATGTATGGGTAACAGGGATGTCTGTGCAGGTGCGGTTGGTGTGAGCTGTGTACATAGCTGTACAGTGTGGAGTGCGGTCACTGTGACACTGCACAGTAGCAAGACACAGTTATGTTTCTGTGCGATGCGTGACCTGGATGTGTTACATTGTCATGTCTGTAAGTCAGTTCAGCTGCTCAGCAGCACGTATATGGTGGACATTGGAGGCACCTGTAGTAGCTGTGGAGAGGCATTCCATGTCACTGGTGTACTACACCGGATGTCCAGGGGGTCCACTACAGTGATGAGCCCACTATGTGTGTACAGGGTGCAACGGTGACTACCCACTGTGGATGTACTGTGTGGCAACATGCCTGTAGGTATCGACCATGGCCTTGTCTGTCTGGGTCATTGACAATTGTGTGTGGTGGACAACGTGCACACGGCCCTGTGGTGGCCCATGTGACATACAACCATACTAGTGTAAGGTGTCACATTCCCTACAGATATGCAGACAGTGTGGATGTCTGCTATGTCGTGCATAGGTCATGTCATGGTGTGAAAATGTTGCAGCCAGACATCCACGTGCATGGGACATGGCATGTGCCATGTCACAATTGATGCAGGGGCATAGCTCACATTGGTAACACCTGTGCTCTGGCAAGATCACAGCTCACTATGTGGTACTGTGTGCATACTGCAGAGGCATACCGATGCATACTACACATGCAGCCATTGTGGAACACCTACACCATTGTATGCATAGCTGAATGCACGTAACACACCAATAGGTCGTGTGGTGTCATGCCATTCTACGCTAACAGTTGTATCTACTGTACATGGGTGGTGTGTGTGTCGGGTGGTGCAACCTGTATACCGTGACTGGGGCACACACAGGTGTGCATGTCATGCCTGGACACATGTGGAATATCAATACACCATATCATGCCTTTGACTAGCAACAGACTTACCTGCAACAGACCCTTGTGTTTGCGACATGCCAGACGTACCTGTAAAGGGATGACACAAAGGTATACACATTATCCATTACTATCGCCACGGTCAGCACTGTGCATGTCACATCATGCATCTGTGAGTTAGCATGTGCTATGCACATGTCTGCTAACACAACATAGCATACTGTAGTATGCATCTTGTGTGGCCATATACCTGGCATGTATTGCTATATTATGTGTTGTAGTATGACACCCACCCCCACGTCACTCATCATACAAACATGCAACACTGACTTACCATGCAGCTCCAAGCTCATAGTTCGGGAGACACCCACCTCCACGATGGACGCATGGGTTTCTGCGTGTTGTTCCGTGGGTGTCCTCAGACTGGCCAGGAGCTCCTCCGTGGCTGTGAGTGGGGGCTGGGTTGGTGGTCCACCACCTGTCCCACGTTGTTGTCTGGCGATTGCAGCAGCACGCTGTCTTGCATGCCGGATCAGGTCTGTGCAGTGCCTGCGGATCTGCTGATAAGTGCGGTTGTATCCGCCCAGGCTGTTCACCCTCCTGCACATCTCCTCCCACATCTCCTGTCGTTCCTGTGCCTGCTGTGGCACATGACTGAATAAGAGGTCATGATTAGTATGGAGGTATGGGATGATCACCTCCTCCTCCTGTCGACTGAAAGCGGGAAGCCGGGAACGTGGCATTATCTGTAAGACATAATGATGGTGGCAGGTCACATTTACACTGCTGTGCTGGCATACTGTTGGAAATACATTGCTATGACAAGTACAAGTAATCTGTGAAAGGCATCGTGGCAGTGACACAGCTGATGTGTTGGCTTCACACCATTGAGCAGTGGGTGTCACATCATATCTGTGTGCCACCCCATCACACTGTACACACACCATGTAGATGTTAGCCTGCTGTGGACATGTGTACCTGGCTGCACCTGTGTCCATATCACTTGGCATAGGTCCCCATGTGACGTCGGTGCTACTGTTCACCTGGACGCTGTGTATATGTCAGTACACATCACGTCTGTAGCCATTGTGAACGTCAGCAGTGGCACTGTACACATACACATGGACACCTGCACATGCATGTGTTGTGCCATGTACATACACACAGCACTGTACGGGTGTTGGACAACTTGCCACAGCTCACCTGTGTTGCACATGTGATAGACATAGGGCAATGTGTAACCATGACACATTAGCAGGAAAGGCCATGCATAGCATGTACACACACACATTGTCCAGAGCATCACACAGCACCTGTAACACCACAGGGTGCATCACCGCCACATTACTGCTGTGTATGGTTGATAGTGAGAGTGCCTTTTGTCCATTGCACCATGTAGGACTGTGATAGCTCATGCAGCCTTGCTGGGCAGGTCTGCATGTTATGGCAGGGTATGCCACATACATGGCACTGGGTTGTGATCCACCTGGGGGTTGATGATATTGGCAGGGTGGCTGTCCATTCCATATGTCATTGCTATGTGTATATGGACATTCAACATGTCTATCACCATGGTGTGGACACTGGCCTCAAGCGAGGTATGCTGCACGCTGCTTGCTGAGGGTGTGTCTGGTGCATGCAGGTATCAGACATCCATGCATACACTGTAACCCTGGCAGGTGCTATGTGCTGGGATATTGATCAACACAGTGCTGTATGTGGACACACACCGCTATCCCGCACATGGATGGTTGCCTGCACTGATGTGGGTACCACTTATGTGTACATCCAGTGCCTGCTGCCAACCACATGTCTGCTGCTGCACTACACACCGCCATCCCTCCCTCTGTGAATGTGGTGTTGGGCACAGCATAGGTATCCATGTATGGGGACAGGGATGTTCACATAGCAGGGTCACTGATGGTATCGTCGATCTGACCATACACGATGACGCACCCTCACACATACAACCCATTCATATTGTTGTTCACAACGGTGACACAGCTATATTGCTATGCCGAGACATTCACAGCCATACATACACAGATGCATGCACATCCATCTGTGGCATGGCCTGGACTATTGGTGTGGTTCAGCACATAACATGTTTGACTGCAGCTGGCGCAGACCTACTGTGCACATGTCTACACGGTAAGCCTGTTCTACAGTAGGCATCTGTGATGTGCTGTGCACATCTCATATCTGCACATTTGGTTGGTGTCCATCGGTCCACGGGCCAGTGGTGGGACACACAGGGATGTTGCTGAACATATATGCATGCAACCCTGTACAGCTGTAACACTAGCCTCTCAGATGCTCATGTGTCGTGGACGTGAACACCGTACACACACATGTGGTTGTGGGCTGCCGTCCATACCTATCTCCTCCTGTGGGTTGCTATCATCCCACACACTCCTTGTATTGTATGTTCAGGCTATGCACCTATGTGGGGCTTGTGGGCATGCAATACGATACTATATGCCTTTGCACCCATCACAGACAATGTCACACAGGTACACCGGCAGCCGTACACGTCACAGCTTGTTGTCAGCACATCACATTTGGTACACACATAACACATCTCCTGTGGGACATGGTAAATTGTACGGGCATGTCCAGCAGTCACATGCCACAGCTCCCCCTACATGACGGCTATGCAGGACATGTGTCTGTACAGCTACTGTCACATGTACACGAACAATGCCCCCCTACCTACATCACATGGTACTACCTGTGGGGTATGTGCGTCTGCATCCATGCTATGGCCATAGATGACAATTGTACATCAATATGTGCAACATACCTCATTGGGGGTTGTCATGTGCACATGTTCCACGTGTCAATGCATTGTTTGTGTCTGTTGGGCGGTCATTGTTGTGCATGGTTTACATGGCTGCCATAGCGTACTGTGTGTGATTCCAGGTACTTCATTGGGCTACCAGCATTGTACATTTCCACAGCACATTCCAGCCATCATGTAGCCATCTTAGATGACAGTGGGAGGTGTTCCGCCATGTGCACATATGTCACACAGTACGAGGGTGACTGACACACATTGTCAGGACTGGGTTCTGACTGCTGTGGATGTGTGTAATGGTGTTGACAACCATGACTGCGCCAGATGGTGTTATCTGGATGTGTAGCATTCACAACACACACCTACATTCACATAGCAGCACATCGTCCACGACAATGGACATTCCTGCATGGACACTGTGTGCGGTATGTCTGTATGACCACTGCATATATCAGTGGTAGCCACCAGCATGGCTGCCTACGACAGCAGTGTGTATCCTGTGCAAACATGGGTTACACCTGTCACAACACACCTGTGTCAGATGGCCCTGTAGTGGGTGACAGTGCAGTTCCATACATCATGTAACAGTATACATCGTGCACCAGTATATTGCAGACATGTGAACGGCTGTGCTACTCGACATATGAACACATGACACATCACCTGGTACACCGTGTCTGCCTTGCCACCTGCTATTGTGACCACCCTGTGATGACATTGTACGGCCCACATGGACTGGGACATGTGATGGCTCAATGGTGAATTAACCCTCCGGGTGTGTGTCTAGCCAGGTGTCCAGTAGCCAGTGGTATGCACGCAGGGATACTGTACATTGGCCTACTCTGTCACTGGGACTGTTGACTATGGTCATACTGTACTTATGCAGGCATGTGGTGTTTGTCCAGTCTGATAGTCATGTTCATCCACACTACCGTGGCACACATGACCTGTGGACATCTGCCTAAGGTGTGCAGCTCACATGTACATCTTCACATGCTATGCTGCCTGTGCAGCAGTGTCACATATCTGTCTCCAGCAGGGCTGTCACAGGTAGGCACAGCATGCAGTGATATGTGACAATGCTTACACCCTCCACTGTGCTGTACACAAGCACTGCACACACAGTACGGCACGCATGTCATTTATCTGCAGTGCCTGGGACCTGCCTCCATGCCCTACACGGCACACCTGCCAGTCCAGATTGTACACAGATCATACCTCCCAGGCACATACCTGGACTGCAACACACACGGGTGGGTGGTTCCCACACCACACAGTGATTTACACACATACTGTATATTCCCAAGACACATTGCATCATAGGTAATCCATGTTCAGATACCCATGTTCGTGACCGCTACGCACATTGTGACACGCAATGGTGGATACACTGTACACCACAGCTTACATGCTTGCCGTGTTGGCATACTGTACATTGCACCTAGGTCAGTTGCTACTGCTATGTATTGACAGCAACACGCACTTCCCTAGTATGGACTCCCATGTACCCACACATGCTTGGCCATGCAGTACGCATAGCTGGGTGACACATTACACGACGCATACCATACCTACACTACCCTCGGCATGCACCAAACCTCCATGTGTCTGTGTGCTATGCCTACACACATCCCCCCTCTGTTTGCTGAACATCCATGCTTCTCAGCCCTGCTAGCCACACCCTAGACACATGACCATCGCAGCATGCATGGTACATACGCTCTACAGCCGGTACTACCGACATCCACTGACAGAGGTAGTTGATGGCATGGCACCCCATACGATGGACAGTCTACATGACTATGCCGACACATATCACAGTGCACTTCCGCTACATTTACGCACTGGTAGGGACCATGCTATTCCACACAGAGACATGGTGGTACTGGCCTTTTCACAGACGCCACAGTGGTATTCCTGTTCCATGCACACGTGCTGTATGGGCACATGTGCAGGCTGTTGCACGGTAGTTATGTTCACATGTGTGTGGTGTGTCACCCGACAGTCATGGTGTGTCCTCATGGTGCATCACATACTCCACAGCTAGCTACCTACACATGACTGCCATACATTGCAGTGTGGGCCCTCATGCAGTGTGCTGGTATGTCTCTGCTGTTTGGCTACATCCACATTCAATGCAGCATACAACACTCATGCAGGCATTGCCGACACAGATGTTGCTGGCATCGTGCCTGCCAATGGGGTACCTACCAACAATACACACTCTCACTCACTACAGGGTTCCAATCCATGGCTGGACATTGTATTAACCCTGTGGACACATACATAGTACTGCCATGCACACGTTATGTCCGAGAACACGGTCCCAATGTCACCTCCGTTCTCCGTAGTTGTTGTATCCCGCCAACCTGGCTGTTACATGTCTCTGCAGCAGCACACTGCATTGACTGCTAGCCCATTCATGTACATTGTGTACCCTGACCACCACACTACCACATCTATCACACTACACATGGGTGGTACTGCATTGCACGTATGGGGCTGCATTTGTACACCCATGACTGGGCCATTCGGTATGGCACTGGGCCACATCCTCACATACATGCTTCACACACTCATTGACGACCTCCATGCCTTTACTGGCACCCTTGTTGGGCTTCTGTGCACCACAGCACACCACATCCACATGCTGGCCACCTGTCATACCATTGCATGGGTGGTTGGTGTGGTACAGAGGGTATCAACTCAGACATTATCTGCTCTTTGCCCTTCAGCGCCATTCCACTTTATGGTATTGCCAATGTACACATCCAGCATCACATCGTACCCTATGTCTCAGGATGTTACGCCATGTGCCTCCTGTACAGGTCACACAGTGGTGCAGGCATATCATGCTAACTACGAGTCAGGTACGTGTGACATTGCACAGTCATCAGTCATGTGGCCTCTCATGCTCACTATTTGCTTACATACACTACATGCTGTCACAGAGTATTGTCCATGCCTACATATACCACATCTACATACCTGGCAGCATTCTAGCTCATCCTACTCATATTGCTAACAACCATACAGGTGTCAGTGTGGCAGATATATCATGTAGATATCATTGCATCAGTTACATCACACATAGTGCATACCCATCACCTTTGCATAGTGACAGTCATGCAGTGTGTATCACATGGATACTGTCCCTATACATGCATATCACATTGTACATGGTTGCTGTACACACACATGCCCCACATGGTGCTGTGGTTGCCATATACCACTATGGCGTGGGTACACATGTGCAGGGCTGCATTTTTGGACCGTATGTCTAGCTGATACATTGGGTGCCCTTGTACCTATGCCATACACACATGTACACGCGGGCAGTGTTACAATAACACATATGTGGTGTACCTTACACAATGGATACAACTTTACATGTCTCAGTATAGTCATGACGTGATGTCTACCTGGCTCAGACAGTTTACATATGCAAATGACAGTCATGAAACACATCTGTACTCACCTGCATACCACTAACACAGGGGTGTCATCTACTCTGCCATGGGCCATGTTCTCCGCATTACTGATGCATGTAGTACTCCTACATGGCATTTGCAGTGGGCAGGGTGGGAGGAGCACTCCTGCATGTGTGCACACATGCCACATTGCTCAGCCTGGGCGTCTGTGTGACCTCCACAGACTGGACACACACCGTGCTGTGGGACATAGATCCTGTGCACATCCCACAGGGACACACTGTGTCACTAGTCATGTGATAGCTCCCTTGCTGGTAGGGTGACACAGACCCATGGTACCGCCACAGCGGAAGTACTGTATAGACATACAGTTGACATCCACCTCTGCCGTTTAGTGGACACTACCATGGGGGGGTGACACTACTGTGTACATTGCACATGTGTTTACACACGGCCCTGCCGGACATCATTGTTGCACACATTGCACCTGCTACGGAACGTTTGGACATGGTTACTTGCTGTTCCCTCCATTTCGGGTATCTATTCTGCTACTACTCTGTCCCATATGTGCAGGCCATACATATCCTGTTTATGTACATAACATTAGGCCATCCCTCCATCATGCATGCTATGCCTGTGATACTGTCTATGATTTCTGAACATATCCATCATGACAGCTTTGCATTACACATAATTGACATAGTCACCCCTACTGCGAGGGATACGTGCACGCTGCGCGCACATTCCGTATGACATCGACGGTATATGCCCATGCACATGTGTGCTGTGACACTATACATACATGTCCTATCCCCTGCTGTGGCACTTCATTGTTCGATATCCACTGACAGCATCAGCGTGGGTGGTGGCATTGTTCTGTGTTTGGAATCCCTATGGTGAACCTTGGGTTATCCCGGCCGTTTACATGTTGTCCCACTGATGTGCACACATTGTCCACAGTCGTTGGTATGCTCCGCGGCTTAGCATTACATAACCACCTTTCACCACTCTCTGCCTGATGGACCGGTATCTTTACTTACACACATCGTTCACATACAGTGCAGATTACTCATACGTATCATGCGTTACACACCAGTACATCTCGTGGGTTCGACATACCTTTCCGGCCTTTGCTTCTGTATTCGTCAATATTCTCCTCTAACTCCTTGCTTTCAATGCAGTTTGTGTTCGGTATGAACATACGATTTGAATATCCAGGGAGTCTTCCTTTTATTCGTCGTCACCTGAGGCATGTGGGTTCATCACGCCAATAGCTGTTCCTCGGTGTGTAGTTATGCACATATCACTGGTGATCCTCCTCCATTCGTACGTTACCCGTGAAACTAGGCCATGGTTCATTTCTCGTGTGGCCGTTGGTTATTTGCACTACCTTCGTGGGGATGGTACGTATTGTATCATGTTTGTGTGACTGCATACGCTATGTGTGGTGTCAGGTACATTACGCTGTGGTGTTAGCCGTGGATTGTGTGTGTTGGGTATGGTATTCTGTTCGACATGTGGGTGTCCGTGTCCTGGCGGCGTCTGTCGATGGCGTTGTGCATTCAGATGTGTAACATAGCTGTTATATTCCTGTACACAACGGATGCAAGGATGCATCGGCTGCTGCTAGTGTTACCCACGTGGCTTGTTGTGGGTATGCCACTGTCATTGACTGCCTGTATGATTCTGCTGCGGTTTTGGCTGTTATCCCTTTGATATGTGCGATGGGGTATATCTGCGGATGTGGGTGACGGGTACGGGGTGTGGGTCTTGCATTTATACATACAAGATATGCTTGTGTGTGTGCTCCATCCCTGCTTGGGGAGCTGCAGGTTACCTGTCTGTTGTTCTGGGAATGTTTGTTTTGTTGATGTCGTGTGGTGTCGGTATCGCCTGCATGTGTGCTTCCTGCACGTATTCCTCCTTCACATCGGTTATATATCTGCGGATGTTCGTCCGCGCTACTATCCATTGGCATTTTGTCACTGATAGTTACGGTGATTGTGGTCCTGTACTTGGGAAGGCCTGTATGCTACCGGTAGCCTCCTATTCGTGTGGCGCTTGCTTAACGGTCGTGGAACGCACAGCGGTATTTACGGGACCGTAAGTGTCCACGATCGTGCCGGATAGCACATTCGTATTTTCGCCGTACATGCCTGATGCTGTGTAACGTTGCCGACCTATCGTGTTGAGTCTACCATATGGCCGCCATACATACGGTCATGGTTTGTACATCCGTCCTTTCCATCTCCTGTTTGCTATGGTCCTGTGGTACATTCTGGGACATTTCCGCTTTGCATCGCTTTTACCGCCACGCGCCTAGCCACTGAGGAGATGTCAGTACTACTTTGTGGGTACTGGTGTACATACGCCTATGGTTCCTGTACTGTATGCCTACGCATGTTATTACACTCCGCCTGTGACATGTCACCTACATACACATTTTACAGTGGCACACACATTACACACACAGAGCGGAACACACGACAACCTCACCTCACACATACACATATTGCCGCCATAGCTCTCAACCTTCCATTTCCAAAATGAGGAACACACACATTCATAATGTGAAACAAATGGGCTAACTGTGGAACACATACCACTGTCTTACTAACAACTTCGGCTAAGAAGGTCATAGGATGGTTAAAATATGCTGATTTACTTACAAAGAAGAACCTTTAATGAATTACTATGATTAATTTCTATTTACCAGGATTTCTATTATGTACATTCCTAACAATGAATGTGTGACAGACTATTTCAATGTGGAACTTTGAGGAACTGCGAGGAACATGAACTGTTTTAGACCCCAAATGAGGTACGTTCCTCATAATGACGTACACTTGACAGGTATGTTTGCCGCTTTCCCAACGACGGTTGCACACAGTACCTCGTTGGCGCATCGCCGGCGGTGTGTACCTCCCCTCATATCCTATGGATGTGACACGACATATCCCGTTACTGTACCGTGGCCTGGTGATCATCCCGACCCGGGGATATGTATTGATGCAGGTTGACATTTCCATGGCTGGCGTTCCCTGCTCTGCCTACCCTCCCGGATGATCGGGTTGTCGTTCACTATGTTTACTATGTGGAGATTTCGCGTCTTACTTATCTGTAAACTTGCATCCCTGGGTTCCATATTAACCTGTTGTACTTTATATCTGTGTATGTGTACATATATTTCTACGTGTGTACTGATACCTATTTCCGTATCTGTGTATGCACATAAGTACATATGTAGTCGACTTGCGGCGACAGTGGCAGCATACGGCTACGCTGTCTGCTGTAGAACCGGCGTGCGGTTGAGGTGTTGGCGTTCCATGCTCTGCTGGCTATTGGGTGTGCAGTGTTTGGGTGGTGCCTTTGTTGGAGTCACACATAGGTCCGCCCATACGGTACACATTACGGGCGGACATGTTTGTGTGGCGTCCATTTCACTGTGTGTGCAGGTAAGGAGGTGTCAGTCCATGGGGCCTACGCTGTCAAAGTATGTGCTATGCGTTCCCTCTTTGCCAGGGCGTAGGCATATTGGGTATGCCTACATCTACCTACTGGGGCTGGCACAGTGTGTTCATGGCGCTGAACGCCCTGTGCCTGTGCTTGCCTTGGCAGTTGTGGTGGGCTTGGTGGCCCTAGACCATTATGTCCCTGCAGCAGCTGTTTCCGCAGAATCATATTGTGTAGCATACAACATACTATGAATATGTGGGCACATGTTCCTGGAGAGTACTGCAAGGCTCCACCGGATGTATCCAAGCACCGGAACCGTGATTTCAACATCCCAAACACACGCTCTATGATTATTCTGGTTTGTGCGTGTGCCTCATTATGGCATTCTTGCATGTGTGTGTGTGCATTTCTGATGGGTGTCATCATCCACGGCTCCAGTGCATAGCCAGCATCCCCCACAAGGTGACCTTGTGTGATGTCCCCCCTGGCGAATACCTGATACAGCTGTGAGGCATGCCAGATATGGGAGTCGTGGTAGCTTCCAGGGCTGCCAGCGCACACATCCATGATAATGCCCTGCAAATTGTACACGACCTGGCAATTGATGGAGGGGTATCCCTTGCGGTTTATGTAGCGTCTACCCTGCTCCCCGGGCGGTGACTTGATTTCTATGTGCGTACAGTCTATCGCACCCTGTACCTCCGGGTATTGTGCCACACGGTGGAAGTGGCGCATATTGCTAGACAACTCCTCCTGAGATCTGGGGAAGTTTATATACTCATGGGCATAAACAACATGGCATCCAGGAACTGGTGTAGTACCCTGGATGCTGATGCCTGTGAGATACCCATTATATCCCCGGTTGGCTTTTGAAAGGTACCTGTAGCCAGTATTCGCAAGCTCACACATACCTTTGTGTCCACTGGGATGGGCTCCCCTCTGTTGTCTCTTGTTCTCAGGCGGGGCCGGCACAGCTCCACTATTTGCTGTAACGTGTCCCTGTCCACCCTGTAGCACTCTACTATCTCCAGGTCTTGCAGGCCCTGGTAGGTCACCCCTGGTCTGAACACTCTCCTTCTCCTATGAGGCCTACGGTGCTTGTCGGCACCCTCCGCAACTCCGTCTGTCTCTGACACATACCTATGCATCACGGCCACGGCGGCACCCAACATATACATATTAAAAGTTCCCCGTGTGTTTACACCCTACGGTGCGGCGTTTGGGAAATCGCGCTGTGTGTTGTGTGCATTCACACTTTATACTGTTGTGCTGTATACCCGGTGATGTCATTGGGTGTGTCTGTGCAGCCGTATCTGTGGATTATCTTCGGTGTTTTACCGTTGCAACTGCAACGGTATTGCCTTTAGTGTTACATTACAGTTGCCTGCATTGGCTTAGCTTTGCATCTTACATTACTGTTTCTGCACGTTGCACCTACAATTGCCTGCAGTGCATCCTGCAGGCACATGGCATATGATGCCTTTTGTCTGCCGCCGCCGTTATGCTACCTCTGTACTTGGCTGTGCTATTTCGGTTCTTTGCTCTTTGCATTTCTACTACATCCCCTACTATCTTTGCATTCCTATGCCTCCCTTTCCCGTTTGCAGGAGTCTGCATGCAGAGTTGTCAGCTGCCGCCGTTTGCCCTTCCTGGATTGATTGGTGTTGATTGCTCATTACGGCTCCAATTACACTGCTTCCGCATTTCCTCATATTCTCCACATTACCTTCCTATATCCGTGGTTGTTGACGGGGAGGCCGTCACATGACTGGGTTGGGGAACATGGTCATCCTCGTGCACATGCATCTATGCGGCATTATGTACTCTCAGAGCATCTATTTCCTCACACGCCCGATCCTGCTGCTGTGATGTGCATTGTACAGCCCATGTTTGCTGGCCTCCAATGTGCTTCCTCCTACAGTGGCACACCCTCTGCGATTGACATGTATCCTGTGTAGGCCACTCTCGGTGTACTACCGCTACGCTTGCTCCATCCTTACACCGCGCGGTTTTGCGATTCACTATTATCTGCCTCATTTGCATGGCATTGACTGCTAATACATGGTTACGGGCGCAAAACTGCCCACTCCTTGACAACCCTTGCGCTGGGGTTGAGGCTTTCCATACATACTATGGTGTGTGGTGGCTGTGCATCTGATGTGTATTATACTGCTCCTTTAGGACATTCTCATATTATTTAATTCTTTTGCACCTTCTGTGCACATATCCGGGGGTTCTGCTGTGGTTTCTGCGTATATAACAATTATGTCATTATTTACAGTTTGTGCATGTTTTCTTTGGACATTCTCGGTGCCTTTCGCCATTGGCATATTGCACCTGTATGATACCTGACGTTGACAGCCTTCCATTACTCCTTGGTCATGTTTGGCTAAATGTAAACCGTTTTTTTTGGTTTACATTGCCGTGCCCTTACGCTACGCCTGCCCAGCTTCGTGGATCGCTATTTGCCTTCATTTGCATGGTGCAATACCGCACACAGTGTGATTAGCATACCTACGCCGGGGGCGGCGCAGGTCCGGCGCACGACGGTAGTGCACATGGGATTGATTCATACCTGAATCGCTCGGTGGCCATATTTGGCTTTATAACGCCGACGCTATGTGGGCGCAAGGTTCATGAATCCCGGGGTATGTCTTCATTTGAGATGTAACTGAAATATGATATTTATTATTTAAGAGCTTTGTGACTCAAACTGCTCTTCTCAGGCCTATTTACTAAGTATATATATATATATATATATATATATATATATATATATATATATATATATATATATATATATAGATACCTGTAAGTTTAATCCTGTCATTAAACCAGGACCCATGAATAAATCCAATTTTAAGTTTTTTAAATATATTTTGTTAAAAGGCATGTTTATGTATGTTGTATTTTGTGAGAATGTGAGCATTTCTTTTACAACAGATAATAAAAAAAAAAATACCTAAAATGAATTCTGCCATCTTAGGTAAACAGCTGCTCACTTGCATTTTTCTCTATGGAAAATGCACTCATTTTTTTTCCTGTTACGTATTTTTCTTATTCATTTCTAATCTGTAAATGAGCTTCAAATAAGTGGACATTTGCATACTACGTATATTAAACTGGCAAAATAAATAACAACTACTCCTTCATGATATCTAGTTTTAATAATGTTTTACTTTTTCATTCAGACAGAACTCTAAAGAATCCATACATATTTATTCTTGGTCCATCACAAGACATGATTCTGAAGAGAGTTAAAGTGACTCTTATCTGTTTGGTGATTGATCCACCTGAGAACATGTCTTTTTCCTGGATGGTCTCTGGAAAGGAAATGTCAGGAAAAATAGGTTCAGGAATTATTAATGCAGATGGAGAGTACAGTATCACTAACGAATTAACAATATCTGCTGACCTTTGGGAGAAGCAACCTTCTATAAGCTGTTGGAGTGGAACACAGCATTCTGTCTATGATGGCTACGAAAAACATAAAGGTGATGTGTACTTTTTATTATGCACATGTACCTTAGAAGTTTCATTACAATACTAATAAATGTCATTTTTGATTTACTCCATCTTTAAACATCATTGTGTATTAATCTAATGAGGAGCACAGTGAATTATCAGACTCTTTTCAGTCTATATGATGTTATTTTGTTTTTTATTTGTGGCTATAACAGATTTAATATTCGCACAGCCAGTCAAATAATGTATATTATTATGTATTTGCTACACATGTACAAACAACTGAGAGTGTGCAAGTATTACATGTCTTTATAATACTGTGGTAGAAATGGGACTTACTTATATGTACAATGATTTTCATACCTGCTTCAAAGCTGTTTCTGTGGAAAAGAGAGATTCACACCCTTAATGTATTTTGTAGGTTCAGTAGTTTGACAGTTCAAATCCAGAGCTGTGTAGACATCTGTAATCTGTGTTAAAATGTATTCTGTATTTTTTCTTTTACTTTTTTTTTTTTATAATATTAACATGTGCATGTCACTTACCTTCATACAAACACTGTGTAATGGCCCAGACATAAAACAGACATTGCCAATTTCACAAAGGATATATTGATTCCTATTTTGCTTTTCATCACACAAACTCGATAAGCAGTGTTGCACAATGGTCAGCATGCTTACACAACACAGGACATCTGCAGACAGGAAACAGACAGTATACAATTTCAAACTGATACATTGCATCATATGTGGTTTGCTACCATGCAAACATGCCAAGTGGCATTGTGTGGCGATCAGCACACATACATAGTAATGAATCTGAAAATATTCAACTACTGGCTTGTTGTTCCCATGGCACTGGGCAGCAGTTATAAGCTAAAGGTTAATAGTGCAGGTGAGCCTGTGTTCTAATCCAGCAAAGACCAAACTTTTCTTGCTGATGTTCCACTTTACTTTATATAAAAATTAACAGTAGAAAAATACTTACACATAGAAATAGCTATCGCTAGCATGTGAATTGAGCATACATAGCTTATCAGAGATATATTACATGTGTAACTGTGAGTATCAGTACAATAATGATGGTCTGATCTTTCATGTTACACACATATATGGTTAAACACTCAACTCTTCAATTTATATGTATAACTACTGAGTAGGTCTGACAAAGTCTCAGTTGCAATGAGCACTCTGTACAATGACTTAAAAAAAATCACTTGTAGCCCAACCTTTCCTGTTGTAACTGATATAAGCTAATGCTCACTATACAAGTGAGCCAGGGTTATAATCTAGCACATTCTCAATTATATTTATGCTTGTCCACTCACTTTTATAAAAAAATAAAACAATGTAAACACAATTACAAACAACCATAAGTATGTATAGCACTGGAGCTCATATGAATTATATGTGTGACTGACGGCATACTGACAGTTGTTTCTGTAATTACAATTGTCTTTTCTGGCCTTGGATGGACTTCAGACTTCAATAATACTCATAGACACATGAATGTGTAAACCAGACCTTGTCAAGTCACACAGATATATGGTTAACCCCTCACTCCCTCATGTGTATTTATATTTAATTTATGAGCATGTCTGACAAGCACTTTTTTGTTGCAATGTTGAAAAATCACCTATGTGGAAGAATATGTTTGTTTTGCATTGGGTTGAATCCTACATTGTACACATTCATTTTATCAGTATGTGAAGCATCTCAAAAATGTGTCAGGTCATAAAATATATGCCCCCAACATGTCTGCAAAGTTAAATCAAATAACAGTTACAGCAGCAACCAACCCATACACTAATGCCAACTGTCAGATTAACTTTCCTGTTTTAAAAATTGCTTTCCTCTCTGTTTAGTACTGTTGTCATTCTCTCTAACATTTCAAATAATTATCACATGTAATTACTTAATTACATCATGAATACATATTTAAAATTGTTAAATAGGACTGGATTCAAACCCTGTATCATCTGGGTTCAAAATAAGACCTCCATACTGTTATACCTGTTGCCACAGAGTCAGTTAGGCAGCAGGTGCAGTTCTTACACTTAGTACTATCAAAAGTGCTGACTGCCACATCTCTCCTCTTAGTGTGGTAGCTCAGAGGGAAGCAAACCAATAGAACTTTTATAATTTCATCAGTGATGCAGAGGCCCAAGTTTGTTCATTGCTTACCTATGTGCAAATGGGGAACGCAGTGTAAAGAGTTTTTTAAGCTTAGACAGTTTATGACACAACATTTCCAATATGAACAACTTATACACCATAGTATCTGTTAGCTGTGTCCACCATAGCCAATTTGGATAAGTAATTCTCAGCTTCAAGTAGAAGTCCATAAATGTGTATCTCACATGGGCAAACACTTTGCTATTGCAGTGTACTGTGGAAAGTGCTTATTAGCATGTATTAAGTATGTTTACTGCATCGTTAGTCTTCATTCTAGTAATGTCCATGTAAAAACACAGCCAAATGGAAGTTACATTTTGATGACTGAACACATATTTGCACTGTAGGCATGTGCTACCTGCACCTGTGCATTTGAAACTTGGTATCTCATTACTTGTTCCCAAATATCAACAGTACTACAGAAATAAATACCAAAAATGCTTTGTTACATACCTTTAGGGTCTATATTAGATAATCGAACTTTCAATAGTTCTAGTGTCTTATGGTTGACACCATATGATCAAATTGTTAAAAGTTGAAAAATCTAATAAAAAAAATAAACTACACAAATAACCTACCTGCACATTTTAAGCAGGGGGGCAAGCACCCCTGCACCCCCGCGCCCCCGATCTTTAAGTATGCCAACTCTGAGATCGCACTACAGTGCAGAAAAGGGAAATCTTTGCATTCCATGCTGTACAGAGAACTCTGCTATAACATTTGAACTTTCAAAAATTTGATCATATGGTGTCGACCATATGACAGTTGAACTTTTGAAAGTTCGATCATCCAATATATACCCACATCTTTATAGAGACAATACACATTCATATTGTCTAATACTTGTATTAATGTGGACAATAATTATTCACAAATATGAACACAAATATGATCTCAAAAGTTTTGGTGTCTGTATGTGACAGTTTAAGTGTGTAATGAACACAACATACTGGGGAAAATGCCTCATTTCTGCTACATGCATTCTTGATGGGTGTTTGCATATAATTTATAAAGCTGCCTCTTAAACTATACTTGCACATTAGGAACACAACAAGAAATACCACATTCACACTTTGCACACCCCTTTCATAACAGGATATGTCAACCAGATCATATAATGATGAAGGCAAATATATACTTCGGTGGTGTTGTAATCATCAAATACTATGGTTTGCAGATGGGGACAAATTAATTATGTGACTGATGGACTAGCACAGCATCCACATTATGTGTGTGTCTCTATGTATGTTCAAGTGTGTGTGCATAGTCAATGGAACATCAGTCTGTATCCTACTATCATCAATCTGGTATCATGCAGAACTTTAATATCTTTTCAGTCATGCATGATTACCCATCCATTTTATACAGGCCTACCAACATCTAATTATGATATAATCTACTACAAATTGTCCAGCAGCATTATACAAGTCAGACTTCTACTGTGACGCTTGTGTTAAATACTGAGTTCTCTAGTTGGTGTACTTAGGTATGGGTTCTAATCTCACTGAGGTCAACATGTGCTTGTGTGTGTGTGTGTGTGTGTGTGTGTGTGTGTGTGTGTGTGTGTGTGTGTGTGTGGTTGGCAGAACAATCTGGTCATTGTATGAACTTTGGAATTGCTCTTCATTTCACTAATACTTAGGGGAACCTTTCCCATAGCCCCATGTATCCAACATGCTTGTTTTTCCTCTGGCCACATGACATCCTTCCTGCTGAGTGGTGGAGGATGTCCTCATGTCAAATATGCATATACATATCATGAAGCAGAGTCCTTCCATGAGCCTCTGCAAGCCATCTCCAGAGCACTGCATGTGTGATTGCTAATTCTGTCATGGTGTGGTAGTCATGTGCCATATGGATAGTGACAGTATGTAATAAAATCAAATAAATAAAGACATACACACAATAGCTTACTATGTTCCATAATATAGATATCGGGAGTTTGTTTTCAATGGTATACTAATGGCTAGGATTTTATGTGATGTTAGCCATTAAGGCTAATAATGCCCTATGACCCTATGAACAGTTGACATGTCAATGCTGCTGTCATTAACATCTGCTATATTGAGGTGTGGATGTACATTATGACTACAAGAGGGTATTATAATCTGTGATGTGAGCTAATGTATTGATGGTCATTGCTGCCAGTTCATTACATGCTCTTTCTATAACAGATGTAGTAATATGCCTCCTGAGAACAGTTGACAGAGTATGCTATACTTTTATGTATACTGTTGCCTTATTAGGGCACATGTTGTTGTATTGAAGCAGATCAACCTTCTACAAAGTCCACATTCAAACATCACAGTGACATTTGCAGTATGACACAGGTGTGTCTACATACCACTGTGATAGATATCAATATAAATTCATATTGAGTATATGGTCACATCAGTTTTGTTTCATGCATGTTTTTATGCTGTGTTATATACAACAATATATCACATGCTTGGATTCAGTTGTAACCTTATGGAATTCATTGTATGTGCAGTTGTATTGCAATTCCCTAGGATTACTGAGGCATCACCAGCACCATTGTGTGACTATTAGCATTTGTGTCAGGAAATGTTCTGCATGAGCCACAAACAATTGATCTGTAATGTGTCCTTATATGGCATCAGGCCTCTCAAATGTAGCTTTCCCATGAAACACGTATAGAAGCATATGTTGTGCAATAGAGGTAAGTACATGACATTGGTACAATTGTATAACTCCATGTAAATAGCACCAGTGTGTGGAATGGGATGAATGACCAAGGTTGTATTTGGAGGTCTTTTCAGAAATAATTTATTCCAATAAATGTGAAATGTAAAGGGGAATACACAACTAAGCACAAATCTGTATGTAGATACCACACCAAACATACACAACTTGCGAAAATAATCCACTAGCTGACAGTTTTTCTCACGTCAGTCCCATGTTGCCACTGGACATCAGCCAATGTATAAATGCAAACATTACTCAGTTTATATTCCCAGGGGCAGCACATTTGTGTGTTCTCTATGGCTAATAACACTGAATCAATGGGCCACAGGTTGCCTATAGCCTGACTTAAAACCTGACCTACCAGACACAGTTGGATCCATATTTCAAAACATCCTCCAGACAGCCTATGTTCCTGTAGAAGGGTGTACAGGAAAATGCATCCTTCTGACTGGGGGAGCATCACCAGATGCATGCAGTCATAGACCCATCCTTACGCTCCTCATCTGTGAGGTTGGCCAACAAGTAATCATGGACCTTCTCTAAAGGGACACAGGTAATAACTTGAATATGCACCAAATCCATGTTTGATTTGTTAAGGATCCATCTGTCTATTACATTTGTTCACTGTCTTCAAAATAGTTACCAAGGGCATGCATGATGATAAAACTATCATTCTGCATAACTTGACCGGGCCATGCCATTTGACACAAATCCACAGTCAAGTATCACAGAGAATCTGTCTCTATTGGCTGTAAACACCTACATCAACAAGTAGGTAGACAACTGGATCACATAAGTGTCAGATAAATATGTTGCAGTGTGTGAAGATACCTCTATATACAGTCAAGTGATCAGGTTTGTACCTGAAGGCTCTGTGATAAGCCCTTTTCTTCATTATTTAAGACATACACATCCTTACTCCAGCTTTGTGGAGGACTACAAATTGTTGACAATCATTGAATCCTAGTATGGTATTGGGATAATACAGATAGTATCAACACACACAAAGGGTTGCTGCCACAGCCATGGAGACATGGTCGATGAAGAAAAATCATGGGTGAAGTAGTTCCATTATGAAAGCAAATACAAAAGATAGTCTTAATATAGACAGCACACCCCTATGAGCAGACCAAGTGGTATGTGACCTATGTACTCAGGTAGATGGCATGTGGAATGTCCACCAGCATGTGCCCACAGTGGTGACCACCCTCTTGTATGTAGCACAACTTCTGACTATGTGTGGGACATCCACATCAAAGGGCATTATAGTTCCATAGTTCTCAGCCCTCATCACTAATAACTGAGCACAATGTACCCTTTTTCATGTACCTCCCAACACATCTTCCAGGAAAGAGTTACTCATTTTTACAATTGTTTCCACAGTCAGCTTCGACATATCTTATCGAGCACATCTAAGTTTTTTTTTTGGTGCATAAACATTAGGGGTTGACAGCAGGGAGCTTCCTTCAAGGTGTTATACAAGCTGCATATGTTATATGTGTTTCTGTGATGCACACAGTAAATACATAGCTGATTGAATACATTGATGGCATGGACTACATGGATTGTGGCATATATATACCATGCAAACCTGTCAACTAGCCAAGATTGCTTGTAATTTCATATACAGGTGTAACAGTGTCTCCTAACACCTCTGACAGATGTTGATTTTTGATGAAGGTGTGCTTGAGTACCCTCATAGATTAATGACAAGTCATGACAGTTGAAAAAGTGTGATCATGCAGAACCATCAGTTATCACTCACATTCACGTATGTTATGTCAATGACATGGATTAATGGTGGTATCATGTTGATATTATTCATGATTGTGCATGCTTCTATCTACTGTTGTCCATGAGCTTTTGCTGTGTATCCTATTTGGTTGAGAATTATGCTAACACTACTGTCATATTCAGGCAACTCATTTTGCACAGCTTAACAATATGCACCTGCCCTCTAGTGTGTATACCCTTTTTTGAAAAATGTACCCTCCAGTGTTTTTGTCAGGATGCTTCCATCATGAAGAATCCTCTCCATTGATGTGTCACCTTGTCTGACAGTTACATATTATTCAATAACTATATGATGTTTATATGGCTATACCCACAAAGGAGATGTAAATAGCAGTTCATACTGTATGTGATTAGTGTTCATGCCATAAATGTCTTGTCTTTGTGGTGTACGTACATTGACATGCCGTCATCTACTATGCATTACCATGTTTCATCTTTACTCTTCCCCTGTGTTCATTCCTACAATTCAGGTGTGTGCCCCTTTCAATACACTGAATAATTATTTCTAATGCAGTCTATGTACCCTTGCTGATCAGTTTGCAAAACTTTTATTCAGTATGCCTAAAATAGGTTTGCGCACTACTCTGCTCTGAATATACCTTCATATAATGTGTTTCACCTATATATATTGCTTTATATTAAACCCCTCGTAGTCATTGTGGCTTTCTGCACAATCCTACAGACCTACTTTGCACATAGGTAAACATGTTTACATGTCTACAGGTGCTCATTTTGCTTTATATGTTTTCTTGACCATCAACACTTTGCTGGCCACAAACCGCATTTGTATTTGTGTAAGGTCAATGCGTGGCATGCATATCAAATTAGCACTGCTGCTCATTGTGCAAACACGTACACTCTGTGTTGGCTTGGCACTAAGTCTACATGGATAGCCTTATCTAATCAGGAGTCTTTACTATGTAATACCTTAAACCTCTTGGGGATATATGCAAATAGACATTCAGAAGCCATACAGGTGAAACATTAGCTATTTTACAATCATGCAACCCATCTGTATTTCCTGATCTTTTCTTCTTCCCTGCTGGGGTGCTATGTCAGCATCTGACATTGCATGTCCTCCTAGTGTCTATGCATCACTTTTCCAATGTCTACATTTGATCTCCCAGTCCATATGTTGCAGGTGGTCCAGAGTTTTACTCTCTGTTTTGTTCAGCTGGCTGTAAACATATTCTTTATTGTATAGCCTGAAAAATCACCCATCCTTCTGTGCATTGATAACTGCAAGGTATTTCAACCATGCAGGTGTTCTATTCATTCTTAGTTCATTTATTTTTATTGCTCCTATAGAGAATCTCTAAATAATCCTTGACTAGCACTATGAACATCCATGCAAATAGTATAGCTGCAAGTCATTTTGTTTGCCTTGTTATTTCATTTTTTACAGCAAAGGAATGTAAACATTCTAAAACATGCTTGGGTCTGCTTTATACTTGCTGCTGCCACAATCTGAGTAGTCTCTCTATTAGTATCTCATGATTTCCTGATATCATGACTATCTCCTTTTGGAGCTGTATTACAGATAAATCCAGTTCACTGTCATGCACTCACTCTTGTATTCCAATTATCCTGATGTTACTCTTGCATCAGCAGTTTTCAAGATCATCCATCTTTCTCCATGGGGTGAATTTAATAAAGCGTACATTTTTTTTTATTGTGCAGGCATAGTGCCATACTGCTTACACGAAAGTAAGCAGGTGTGCAAACCAGTAGGCACCGCAGCATGTATGCACCAATGTGGGAAGTTTCATGGCATTCAAATGACCTCATAAAGAGGTGAAACTCATGCAAGTGAGGAAAGTAGAGTGATCTAGCAAGCAGATAGGCAGCCCTGCAGAGCCTGTGTCAGTGTCAGTAGTGTACATGGAAAAATTCCATGTACAGGAATGTAGACAGCCAAAAGGGGCTGAAAAATGAAGATAGATGGACAGAAATGGCATACCACAGACAAAAATGAGCAAAACTATCCGCTGTGTGTCACAAAAGTTAAAGCAAAATATGTTAATATAAAAATGTTTTAATAATCTGGGCATTTTTGTGCGGTGCACCTCAATGCACAAACATACCTTATATATATAAAAAAAAAAAAAACAGTTGAAAATACAAATCAGTATTATGATACAGAAATGTATTACTGGACCCTGCATGGAGCATCTACAATGGTGCATTGGTGCTGTTGCTAATGTGGTAGGGCTTGGAAGTGTGTAGTTTCCAGGTTGTGAGCATGGATCCCTATGCAAATTAGGTGGATTTACTGAATAGCAAAATAGGGTACTCGTGTTCGCATATCCCTTTCATGTAGGTAGAGAACTGCATTTGTGTCCACAGAGGAGGTAGCTGACATTAGGAGAGGATATGTTGAAGACCTGCCAAGCTTATTGGAGCTTAGCTGTGCCTGTTTGTGTGGCATGCTGCTATGCTGAGCATGGAAAGTTTGTGGTGTGTGTTCACTGACGTCTAAGCTATGTTTACCTACAGGGCACATATTGCTGCGTGTTTGCATGATGCACCACTTTGCTGAGAATGGAAAGTTTAGGGGGTGGGTCCAGTGCTTGTTAAGCTTTGTTTAACTGCATGCCACGTGTTTGCATCCTGGGCCACATTGCTGATAGTATGTAAAAAACAATGATGTAATAATTAGTTGTGACCCTTGTTTAACTTAAACTAGGGCCAGTAAATGATGTCAATGATATACTAGGCAGGTGGTATGCATCACAGGTAGCCAAGCACACAGTCAGCACCTACAGTAGAGCACTATAAAGTATACATGCATTCTACATTCTGATTTTTACCCATAATCTGCACCATTAGAGTACTGACTTGGGAAGTTTAAGTGAATGAATTCTAGGGGCTGCTGCAGGTCTGCCACATCTGTATGTGCTAGGTGCTGAAGTCAATGCTGTTGCTAGTGCTGCTGACAATAGGCCTAGGCTGAGGAGGAGAACAGTGTTCAGGTGCAGGGTAACTTTCCCAGAGCTACATGAGCTGGAGATTGTAGAGTCTTACAGGGTGGACAGGGACATACTACAAGAACTCATGATCTCTGCCACCCTCAACTCAGGCCCAGAGCCAACAGAAGGAATCTCATCCCAGTGCAAACACAGGTATGTGTATCCCTTTGGATAATAGCCACAGATACCTTCCAAAGACCAACTGGGGACATGATGAGGTTCTCACAGACATCAGCATCCAGGCTACTCTACCAGTTCTTGGATGCCATGCTACCACATGTCAATGAACACATTCATTTTCACCTCACCCCTGAGGCAAGGGCCAGCAATATGCAACATTTCTACCATGTAGCACACTCCCTTGAGGTGCTGGGAGCCATAGATTGCACTCATGTACACATCAAGGTACCATCCAGTGAGCAGGGTACCACTCCATTAACTGCCAGGTCATGTGCAATGAACAATGCATTATCATGAATGTGTGTGCTGGCAGCCCTGGCAATTATCTCAACTCCTATATCTGGCATGCATCAAAGATTTACCAGATGTTTGCCTGAGGGGGGGGACATTCCACATGGCCATTTAGTGGGGGATGCTGGCTATGCTCTGGAATCATGGATGATGACGCCCATCAGAAATGCACACACACCCATGGAAGAATGCCATAATAAGGCACACGCACAAACTAAGAACATCATAGATTGTGTGTTTGGGCTGCTGAATTCACAGTTCCAATGTTTCAATATATCTGGTGGAACCCTTCAGTAATCTCCAGGCACATGTGCACATATATTCATAGTATGTGCCATGCTACATAATATGACCCTGTGGAAACAGCTGCAGCTGGATCAGCAAAAGGATGCGGAAACACAGCCCCCCGCCAGTGCATACATCACCATAGCCACACTCACAAGAGGACTTGGAGGAGGAGCCCGATGATGATGCCCCTGTAGGGAGATGTAGACATGCCCAGTATGCCCTGACATTGGCTAGGAAATATAGTGGGCTAATTGGACAGATGTAACATCCACATGGGACTGCAGATACCCAGTCCAATAGTATGTGTTCCTTAATATTCACTAGGCTTCATGGTTGGAATATTCATTACATCAGTTAAGGGAGATGTTAAACAGTGGGCTCACATGATATTTGGACTACTGCATGTCCCAGCAGATCATGTGCCATTGTTTCACCGCCCTCAACACAGCAGCGTACCTATAAAATTGCTTTAACAGGAATCGCCTATCATATATCATGTGGGCCAGGCTATCTCAGGGCTGTAACATAAATATTGCTCACACCATTGTATGTCTCTTCTCATGCAGGATAACAATGTACATATTTATGCTGCTGATTGTGTGAATGACTCCTCCCTGTCTGGTGGCCTGAGTGGCTCAGTGGAATAGGGAAGCTAGCATGGAGAATGGTGTTGATGGTTCTAATCTGGAATTACTCAGATCTTTTGCCTGTAAGGCAGTACTATGTTGGAGTTTTCACAAATTGTCATACCTCTATGTGGACATATTAGGACTATGCCAGTACAATTGGGAAACAAAGGCCCAAACATAGGGATAGATTTCAAATATTGTTCCCTTAAACCTATGAAGTCAATGGAAGTAAAGGTGTTGAATTATTGTATATATTCTGAAGGATATAAAGTCTGAAAATACATATGTTTGTAAGTAGTATAATGTAATGACATCAATATTCAATAATTCGCCCTACCTCTGTATTTTGTCTCCTACAGGCTTTTGAAGGGAGATCTATGCCTGGCATAGAGGGCATTGTCAGACCCCACTCTGATAGACCCTGCATATCCACAAAACAAACATCACCAGAATTACCAATTCTAAAGACTTAAACCTTGCCTGTGATTTAAATCAGACCTGCTGGAGAGATATGTATGTATCTCAGAGACAACCCCATCTATGGAACAGGCTCCCCATCCATGTGAAGCAGAGTTCCTCCCTAACCCAGTTCAAGTGCAACTTGGAAAATTGGATGGCAACTGGAAATGCATCCCTGGTTTGCCACCTATGTCTCTAATGGACAGAGGTAACATGTAAATGTTTCATCTCTGAGGTCTATGCTTATACTTATCAAAGGTATCAGAACTTGTCAGAGATTTGGGATGCCTGGCTAGGCTTAAAAATACCCTTGTGGTTGTTAGCTTAGTAAACGCCTATGAACCTATGAACCAGAAGACCACAAATGTATGAGGAACTAACTAAACATATGAGGCAAAACGCTGGACATTATGTGGAAATCAGGACAGTTGAGAGGTATGAAGACTGTCAGTTTGTTGGTGGTGCAACATTACCAACCACAGTCACATATTAAGTACAGCACACAGCTGGGGAATGCTGCAGACAGTTTGAGTGAAGTGCAGTACTGCAGAAACGAGATGGGTGTTAATGTCTATAACATATAATGTCCTGGACTGGAGTACAGGTAGGTGTGGAATGGAGTCACCTTAAATGTAATGACAGTACCACTGGGCATGCCCATACACTTAGTTAAAATGAGTGCAATCCTATTGTCCTTTCATCAAAATGACTTGTTATGTCTAAATATCTATACATACAGATATATTCATACTTATCCATCTGTCACTATCTCTCACATGCATAGTATATCTATCACTATGTAGTGTCAAATAGATATGTATATATATATATATATATATATATATATATATATATATATATATATATATATACACTAAAATGATACATACATCCCCCCATATATCTACATAGCACATATACTTATCATACACATACACAGCTACAGTTATATGTGCAACCCTGTTATATACATAGATATATGTGTGGATGGCTGTATTGTCTGACGTGCCCTAAGAATGGTAATTAAAAATCTCCACTATCACACAGCCATGCTGTTGCTAAAAGGATCCAAGCTAAGGTTGCAACAATACAAATTCCAGTTGCCCACAGACCCCTGTGACTGCTGGATGTCACCATCTAGACAGACACAGATGAGCAGGTGCTGTAATGTATAATGTTGTCAATGCATGTATGGACAGGGCAACTTGTCCCTCCCCACAGGTATGACTATGCCACTGCAAGCAGCCACATATGACCATACTGGTAACTGTACACACATAAATACAATAAGTACAGTTATCCCACTGCTAAGATATTAGATGCAGATAACTGTAGGAAGCAATGTTACACTGCAGGCCACAGATGATGGTCAACACAGGCCTAGATTGTGTAATGCACAAGTATTGTGCCTGCAATCAGATATACAGCAGACTTATTATTGTGTGGTGCATGCAATAAGTCCTGTGATCTATAGTCTGTATGACTAGATAGGTAGGGGTTCTAATTTCACTCCACTCCACTTGGTGTGTGTGTGTGTGTGTGTGTGTGTGTGTGTGTGTGTGTGTGTGTGTGTGTGTGTGTGTGTGTGTGTGTGTGTGTATGAATGGGCATGCCCTCATGGGCTATTAACCTGGAATGGTTATACACTTTTTGACCCAAAACCTTGCTGCTGGCTTCCACACTGCCCTCTTCTACAATGCCTAATGATGTCACCACCTTAAGACTACCAGCTGACAGTATACTATCAGATGTAAGCCATGGAACATGCCATAAGTACTGCAATCTATAGTGTATAAGACTAGATAGGAAGGGGTTCTAATCTCAGTCCAGCCCAGGTGTTGTGTGACTATGTCTGTGTGTATATTCTTCTACAAATTAACAGACATGCCTCATGGGCTATCCACCTGCAATGGCTATGCACGTTTTGACCCTGTAATTTGCTGCTGGCTTCCACAACGCCTGATGATGTCAGCAAGAAGAATACCGGCTGATATTGTGACATCAGTTGCAAGTTGTGGCACATGTGATAAGTGCTGCGATCTATAGCATATAAGACTAGAGAGGTAGGGGTTCTAGTCTCACTTCTGCCCACTTGTTGCGCGTGTGTATATATCCACATGATGTAACTGTGGTAGCCTAGACATAAGTAGGGTTTTGCAGTGTTTTTTTTGTAGTGGGTGATGTGGCCCACCCAAAGGACTGACCACAACAAGGCCTGCATATGTCATGAAGTATAATATGCCCTAAAATTATAGTACTAGCAGACATGATGTGTGTTGTGTACACCACATACTGTGATCTGTAGTATGTACCACTAAATAGGTAAGTGTGCCCACCTACATACAGCTAAACTGCACTACGTGCATGCCTTGGCATGTCCTGTACACACTGATTGGAAATGTTGCTAGCCTCAATGTAGCCATGTGTTTGTGTGAGCCTGTTAGAACATTTTGCAACATGTTATGGAACCATGGAATGTATCAATTTAACACAGAGAGTATTGTAGCCTTTGACTGTCACTGGCCTGAAAGATGTGGATGCATTCACTGCTGTAAAATCAATACTGATAGGATTGGGATGTACATCCCAGACTGGTACTAGTATACTGAATGTGGCAGTCATCACAGCTATCATTGTGTGCAATGGCACCCTTGCCATGTCACTACACAGGCATATTGTACAACTGTTGCAGCCACACAGGTTCCAAGGTAGAACACCAATACACATTGTAGAAAACATGTCAGGACTGTATATGTGCAGTCTGTCTCCAAAATGCTTTGGAGGGGATGTGTATGGTTTCATACAGGGAGGTGTCAGTTCCACTGTGTACCTCCCATGTATCCATGGCAGGACTAACATGTGTGGTATGCATAGTACATGTTGGTGAGACAGGTATGTAACACAGGCAGTACACCCTACATGAAACAGTTTTCCTATGCATGCCATGCACACATCTGCTGTGATACACATCTTGTGCAGGTTACACATTGGGATGCGGAACACAACAATCATTACTGTTGCCAGGCAAATGTTGGTACTAGATATAGGATATATGTAGATGTGTCATCTCCATCAAAACCCTGGTGGCACTTATAAAGGGTAGCAGACCTTCTCACAGACTAGGTATGCATGGGCATGCTGAATGCCAACATTGTCCTTGTTAGCCTGTCATATACATATGAATCTATGGAGCCAAGCAGTTGTAATACTGTACCTTGCTGATGACATATATCTGCTGTGCTGAAATGCCATCCTGTGCTGCTTTATTTCCACTGTGTATCCATAGGTTATCGAACCAGACTCATATAAAAGAAACAGAAAACGGCCTGTGACACACCTGTCATTGTGTAACTATACAGCCAAGTCAACAACATATAACATAAGGATCACATAAGGTACACAAATTTATGTGGCATACTCATGATAGATGCCAGCATACAGTGTCTCTCTTACCACTACAAGTGGTATGGTGAAACAACACTGGATTACACAAGTACATGTTAACTAATATAGTCATCCTGTGCATCAGACTGATAGTTTAATTTCCCTGCATCAATGTCAAGGATGTCAGGAATGTGGCACAGGTATAATCACTTGAGCAGGGTGTTGTGTGGGGATGCAGGAGGCCTAGGCTGGCCCAAATGGTAGACAGCATGTGTGTGAGTCAGGGGGAGCATGTAAGATGGACCATGGAGAGGTGCTGTGTGTGTCTGTTGGTGATCTGCATTTAACAGTGGTGTGTGAGTGTGTGCATGTACACAGTCAAATTCAGTGCTAGCCCTAGATGTGTGCATGGTGGACAGCTTTGGAATATACGTGGTAGAGTTGACAGTTCACCATCTCTGCCCCCGAGCATAGGAACTGGCTCTGACAGGAGATGCACTGGCACCTCCATGCTCAAAGTCAGAAGAAGTGCTACTAACTGATGGTGACTGCTCTCTACTGGGACCGTGTCCCCACAGGATCTCCTAGGACCATGAGCCCATGGCCTGCCACATCATGGTGTGGACAGCACTGGATGTACTGCCATTACGGGAGCATGAGTGTGCACAGCCATGTGGACTCTCAGCAGATGGTGCTGCTGACATACATATACAGGTCCAGTGTTCAACTCTAACCACATGGCCCAGCACAGACAATGTGCAGTCCATGATAGACACTGTCTCAGCAAACATTCTGTTTACTGCATCACTGAACTGATCCAGGGTGTCCACAGTGCAGTAGAGACTGTCACGGATGTCAGAGTGTGTGGCACCCATAACCCTAAGCACAAGCCTGGTGTTCCATTCAAAACATACCTGTGTCTCCATGATGGACCAAAAAATGTGCCATGTGACTTGTGATGTGACAACTGCCACAGGTGGTGGATGGACAGCAGTCCTCCTACAAACACCCTTGTCAATCCACCTGTGTGGGTCCTCACCAGCTCTCTGGCTATGGTCAGTGTCTACACTCACTGGAACAATAATTACCATACCTTTCTGTTCAATGTCTCAACCCTCTGACTGTCCAATATCTGTGACTTCCAGGGATGGGGTATATGTGGGCATACAGACTGTGTGTGGTGACAATGCAGGAAGAAGAGTGATGTCTACCTCTGGGACAGATTCAGCTCCTGATACCCCCACCTGTGCCTCACTGTGGCCACCATCATCACTCTCCAAGGAGACACTGATATCAGGTTGTGTAGGGGACAGACTCCAACCCCCATGGTCACCTCCAATAAAAATGAAAAAAAGCAGTTCATTAATACCTGCACTACTGTGTACAAAAAGCATAGAAGACTCATAGCAATGAAGACTCAAAACTGGATTAGTAGTCAAACAACTTCCTTCTCAGTCTTCATCCACAAAGCACTACCTTGGAATACAATTCAAATTCAAATCAGGACCTTTATAACCATCACTTGATAAATAAAGTCAGCCACGACCAGTAATATTTAACTTTTACTTACTTGCTATGACATTACAATTGAAAAAAAAAAAACACATAAAACCCATTACAACTCTCTTCACAATTATATGAAAATACACATTTCACTGCCTAATGTATCTGCCTTCAACCTTTTGTATTTTAAAAGGCATTTTTAGATTCCTTGCCTCATTTAAACTAGGAGCCTTATCTGCTCTTAACTGTAACTACCAATGTGAATACACTCTTTATCCACACAAAGCATTACAAATTAAATAACCATGTTTCAGTTCATGATGTCACAGGCCTGCAGGTAGGAACACACTTCACATATACGTATAGTAGTATTATGTGTCATCTAGTACTCTGTTACTGACACAGTTGCCTAACATACTTACCTTAAACACATGTATTAATTGGAGTGTAAAGGGTACCCTCAGCCTGGCACTGCCTCTACAACAAGGCTTACACATCTGACACAAATACACCTACAACTTGTTCTCCAAAGTGTTCACACTCTCTGCATATGTCTACTACCTGCAGCAACAGCTGCAGCCTGTGGTACCACAGTTCTATGTAAAGGTTTCTGCTACAGACATACCCTCTGTGGCTGTGACTATCCCCTCTTGAAACCTTAGGTACCACTTCTAGACTGGCATTTCAAAACATCCTATGCTGTTTATACGCATAATTACCTGTACAGTGGGCATTATTCTGGCACTTAACAATACTATACTAAAATAGCTCCTTAACAAAACAAGTGTCATACTTACCATGGGCAGGACCACAGCCTTGGGCAATACCTGACAGACCTGTGAAAAATTGAGGGTGGGGTAATGTCAGTATAACTGCATATTGTAGCACAACAAGGTAATACATGCATATATCTCACATTTCCAGTAGCTACTGTGTTAATTAATGTACTGGTCCCAATATGTGTATGAGTGTATACCTGAGGTTACATCCCCCCAAAGAACAAAGACCTGACCTCCACATAAAAGTATCTACAGCCTGACACACTGACTGGTACAGTATTATAATGCTGAGCACAGTAAGCTTACCTGCATGCTCCTCAGCTGTGGAAACTGTGGCACCCACCTCCACAATGTGTGGGAGCTGGTGCATGTGCCTAGTTAAGCCAGGAATTCCTCAGTGGCTGAAAGTCATCATTCCACTGCAGGCCCTCCACCAGTGACAGCACAATCCCTTGCTATATCTGCTGCCTGTTGATATGCAGCATTAATCATATAATTTGCCCGGTATTGAACCTGCTCATATGTCCTGCCTTCTGGCTCATGGTATTAACATCATGGACAAGGTCTGACCACTGTTCCCTATTATATCTTCCCCTGGATAGCAGGATGTCATGATGCTGCCTTAGTCCTTGCAAGATTATCTCATTCTCTGCATTTGAGAGGGGTGGGTGTCATCTCTGGTACATTATTCCTAAAAGACAGTACAAGGGTAACACATTATAGCATCAGATACTTGGATGTCCACTATATACAGATACAGAAAGGGCAAACTGGCCGGTAATATCCACTGCTTGCTCACACATGTCATAACCCACTGTGTAACAACATACTACATGTGTGGAAACAACCAACATAGTACCATTACTGAGGCATTTCTCTGTGTGCCATGACAGCTTCTGCTGTATAATCATACACCCAACACTCCAGTTTACTGAGGTGTGTCCCCTAAAGCTGATCACACAATAATATTTCATACATGCAGTGCCATACAACTAGCAGTGTGCTATTAAAACCACTATATAGGGACAGTCCGAAAAAAACAGTGTGCCACACTGACAAAACACAACGCCACTTTGATATAGTACATGTCCCCTGTAGGTGTGAGTCAGCAGGGTATCACTGGCATGTGATTAGCACAGACCTATGACTGGCTTACTGCTATAATTCCTATTCCCCATACCTCTAGCCTCCCATCTGAGTCCTGTTATTTACAAAAAACAGTTACATATCTGCTAGAGTGCAGTACTTTTCTGTTGAACTGTGTGTCTGTTAAAGTTTCACAAAGCGTGTTTTGTGTCAGTAAGGTCTCATACAGAATGGTTCTCCATAGCCACCTCGTGTTTTGTGTCAGTAAGGTCTCATACAGAATGGTTCTCCATAGCCACCTGCCTTCCTTTTAAACATGCTCCACATCTGTAGGTGATTACCTCTAAACCAATCTGTGGTTCTGAAATGCTAATTGCAGCCAAAACAGCTGAATTGCACTATCATTAATCAATGGCTTGCAACCTCTGTGGTCTGTATAGGGCCTTCCTGTAGACCTTGGCCCCTTTCTTAGCTTATGAGATGGACACTTCTGAGGTGAGGAGACTACATCATCACAGAGGGTATGTCTGTAGCAGAAACCTTTACATAGAACTATGGTACCACAGGCTGCAGCTGTTGCTGCAGGTAGTAGACATATGCAGAGAGTGTGAACACTTTGGAGAACAAGTTGTAGGTGTATTTGTGTCAGATGTGTAAGCCTTGTTGTAGACGCAGTGCCAGGCTGAGGGTACCCTTTACACTCCAATTAATACATGTGTTTAAGGTGAGTATGTTAGGCAACTGTGTCAGTAACAGAGTACTAGATGACACATACTACTGCTATACTTATATGTGAAGTGTGTTCCTACCTGCAGGCCTGTGACTTCATGAACTGAAAAGTGGTTATTTAATTTCTAATGCTTTGTGTGGATAAAGAGTGTATTAGTGATCCATTAATTGCTGTCTTCACAATAATGTAATTGAAATGCAGCACAACACTGTATTTAAACCCATGACTGTGTGTGGCAAAATGTACTGTATGCAAGTCATTTAACAGACTGAGCTAGTAAGACACTGTTACAGCAGATGTACTTGCAAGATATATGTGCACACATACAGGTTATGACAAACATTTTCTATATCCATCAATATGTGCATGGCTTTAGATGGATGCATTTCTGCATCAGAGTCCCAGTTGAACATGTATTTTGCCATTAATGTTTTAGCAGGTGACTTTCTACATATTGATGATAAAAGGGTACATTCACTTGCTATCACAAGCCTCAGTTACATCTGCTATCATGTTTTGGCTGTCTAGTGGCATACTATTTCACCAGAATCCAAGGTACACTCCCATGTTTTCCAATACAGTTTATTCCAGTTTGCATGGGGTGGAGCAGCCCACAGCTCCACTGAGACATGCCTAATGACTGTAATTGGCAATTATTACGTTTTGTTTAAACCACCTGCTTAATTAAGGTTTACATGGTGTGTTGTCTTAATACAGTGTGCTGCAGGTCTGATGGGCTTGGGTTCGAAACATGGCAGAGGTGTTTATTTTGTACATGTGATTTACACTGTTAGAAACACATATACTCATTATAGCTGCATTTAGCTAAGCTGAGCAAAGCTGCCCAATGGTGTGCATAATGGCACGCCACCCAGTGGTGCACTAAAAAATATAAATAAAAGAAAAAAGGGGAGATAGGAAAGTGCTGAAATGGGGGCAAGCAGGGGTGAAAAACATACTGACAGGCAGGGAGGGATGTGCAGGAAGGGTGTAGGAAAGAGCCATAGCTATCCATTTCCTGTACATTAACAACTGTGCACTTTGACAGATTTGTAGATGAATTTGGATTCTCAAACCCCAAAGAGAGGGGGTCAGGACACCATAACAGTGTTGTCAAGCCAATTGTATGGAATTGTCTGTACAGTGGACACGTGCAAAATGGAGAGCTATGTATGGGACAATAATTTATTTTGGGGCAGGTGCCCATTTTTTCTTCAAGGTTAGAGTGGAATACTAAGGAAGGGGCATAAGTATGTGTGGGGGGGTAAGTTGTGTAGGTGAGGATGCATTTGTAAACAGACAAGAGACAGAAGACAGCAGACAAGGGCTGTGTGTGACACATGAGGTGGGTAAGCACCTTTGACAGGAAGGGTGTTGTGGAATCTAAGTCCCATGTGCCTCCAGACAGCAGCAGCATGACTCACATCCCCACCCATGGGACCAATGGCACTGCTCCTTCACTGCCCCAAGGGTGGCTGTGCTGGATGCTGGGAACCAGAGGGTGGCTTCCCTAATGGGGTGGCCAGCATGCCCTCAATCTGGCAAAGGCATTGGTCATAGCCATGGTGGACTCTCCTGTGCATCTGGACTTGTAGCTTTTCCCGGGTGATTATTCTTCCTCTGCCACCACTACCAGAGGGGGACAGGGCCCCATCTCTGGGGGCAGTACTATCCAACACAGCAGGTAGTGCAGAGTCAGCAGTGAGAGCACCACCTGTCTGGGTCCCAGACGTGCTGCAACCCAGTGCCATGGCCAGTTGAGGCAAGATAGGGGGTTCAGCCAGAACCGGCCTACCTTGACGTGCTGTGGTAAATGACATAAAGCAATAAGTTACGGTTAGTAACAACCAAACCATTGTCAGTATTTACAGAATGTAACATCTTATTTATTAATCCAAATACATATTAATTAATATTACATGAAACATAACATTATGTAACATAACACTCAGTATGGTAACAGCATGCCAGTGTGAAGTAAACCATAAGGCCAAAAAAACAGTTTAACAAAATATGATAATATTGAATTATAATAAAACATAACAATAATCAACCACATTTTCCAAAATATAGTTTAGCAAAATATCTTATTATTAAATCATAATAATGTATTACAATAATGAATAATTTCAGATAAGGGGTGGGGAGAGAAATAAAAAACATTCCATTAGTGACATTGCAGATTATAACCCTGACAACTCTGGTCATGCTTACATCTACAGGTGTGTACTGACACCTGTGATTACAGTGACTACACATTCTCCTATAGCTGTTCTAGCACATACATACCTCTCAAGCTGATAGAATGGGGCAATAAGGGCCAAGCACTAACAAATGCAGGTGTAGAACTACTGAGAACGGTTTCACACAATCTGAACTTATTTAACTACCAGAGTGCTCTGTAAATGGATTTGGTAATACATTGCATTCCAGGTAATAATTTATCCCTTAAACGTGTGACAGACAGATTAGTCAGTTTTAATTACATTATGAGAAATCATGACACTTGAAAGGCATGTTTGTGAACAGCAATTAAACTAGGCAGCCGGCATGGCTTAGCTGGCAGGCATGGGAGTAGAACCCACTAGCTGTGATTACAGGGGACATCTGAAAATAATTTAAAACCTGACTACAGCAACATAGTAAAGACATGCATGAGATATAGCCATACTGGGATTACACAGTTTTATTTCTGAATCAACAATACTGATGAACACATTATTGCAATCAAGTGCAATATTCTGTGAGATTTAAAAACAATTTATTTATTTATTTATTTGACATTTGTTTACCAGAATACTCTGACTTGGACAGAGCCCTTTTTCAATGGCCTGGGGAGAAAAGCTCCAATGTACAGTAGAAAAATACAAAAATAGTAGATTCAAATTTCTGCTATTTACACAATACACAGTAGGAGAATGCAAAATTAGTGGAACACACATTTTGCTAAATACATGAATAACAATATCTGCATATAATATGGACTAACTCACCCTTAACATTTCTGTGTTCTTGAGGAGATAAAAATTGTGAGTATTACGTGACTGATACTGAAAATGTAGTGCTGCATAGCACTGTATTTGAACCCAGGACTGTGTGTGGCAAAATGCACTGTTAACAAAGGATTTAACAGACTGAACTACGGCTGACTATGGGGTGACTGGCACTTGGAAACATATTATGAATTGTGCAGTACAAGTTATAGGATTTTCCTCTAGCATTCTAGTACTGTTACAGTGTTATACTAGACTGCAGTGACAATGGAGCACACATGCATGGTATACAACCATACTGCATGTATTACTACAGCTTTATTCCACTTTCAACAGTACTGGTGAACACATATTATTGCTATTGGTTTGAAATATCTGTGAAGTCCACACACAATATCTGGCTATTGAAAGGGCTATCTCACCCATATACCTTTATTACCTGATGTCTGTGGAAGACAGAGCATTATGTGACCAGTATTGGCCATAGACACAGCCATGAATGGTACCATGCAGTAAGCAATACAGTTTGCAGCCATTAGATTTTCATTCTACAGCTATTTTAGTGTTATATTTGACTGCAGTGACCTTACCTTACAGACTCAATGCATACAGCTTTACTGCAATGGTTATGACAACACAATTCTTATGTACACCATTTTCCTTGCTGTTATTAGTATTGTTTCTTGTTTTTATTCAACTACAGTTGTTATTATTCATTTGTTGCATTACAGCTCTAATTCCACATTTATTGCACTACAGACTTTATGGTATATACTTTATTACAGTTAATCTTTATTCTTTCTTGCTTATTGTTCTACAGTTGGCATAATACATCCATACTCACCACACTCATGGCACAACCTGGCCAGGCGCCCGGCATGAGACTCGACATCGCGAGCTTTCTCACCTCTAGCTGTTGGGAGAGAAGCACACCATTATGCACACCAGTTCTGCAGACATTCAGCTTGCATTTTGTTAAGACAGCAGAAAACATACTTACACACTTGTGAAGCATTCCCTGCCCTTGGTTCTTGCACCCAGGTGTCCAAGATTCCTCTCTTTTGCCTTTCCAGGTCATCATGGTGGTGATGGCACTGGTCACCTGTGCAGGAGATACCATTAATACTGGTGAGTGCTTTAGCCAATTGGTCCCAGGCCTCTGCCTTACACTCCAAGCCCTGGAAACCACTCTGCAGCAGTTTACCATCATGTTTTTTATACAAGGAGCTCAACCCTGTCCCTGGACTCCTGAATGCCTCACCATTGAGCCCAAAAGCACACACCTTCTCCAACACCACGAGCCATACCAACAGTTGATCAAACTCCGATGTATTCTGCTGAATTCCTACCTATTGCACTTAATGTAGGCTGCTTTTCCACCCTTACAATTCATTGAGCAACATTTAAAAAAGTGCCACTTTGCTTAGCACTGCACACGCAAGCTAAGCAGTGCTGGCCAGTGCTAAAACTTGCACAACCATGGTTTTAGCAAAGATTAGTACTGTGTAAATATTGGTAGCTGTTAACATGTTTATGTACTGCTTAGCATGAATGGGCAGTGCATAGCAGAGTGCAGCAGTATGATATTTTACAATTTTATTATTAAATTCTAGAAAAATAGTTCAGTACATTACAGACCTGTTCTCCCTGCTATGGATTTGAACCCAGGACCTACCACACATATAGCTGTAACTCTACCTATTTAGTTACTGGTATATATGAAAACTGGTTTATCTTCTGAGCTACTTGTACTTTGCTGAGTACAGCGCTGTGCTACAGAAACAAATGTGAACACATGTAAACATGCATAAACAAAACTTTATATTCATTATTGATTACATTCACTTTCTATTTTTAGATGTCTGGCAGGTATGGCCTATGGATGTATGAAATACACTTGGCTTTCCTGTGTTCTGTGCTGCTCTGTACCACACTGTGCACATCTATCTATCTATCTATCTATCTATCTATCTATCTATCTATCTATCTATCTATCTGTATGTCTAGCTATCTATCTATCTATCTATCTATCTATCTAGGTAAAATCTCAAACCGAGCTCTTTCAAAATATTCATTTAAAACATTTTCAGAATCTCTGGAAATATTTCATACACCTTCAATAGAAATATACAGTCATTAACAAAATAATTTATGTTATTTCTTCACATCCTATTCAGTTTTAAAGGCAATTTATATTCTATGTTAACTTTTTTCATTACTATTGCAATTAAGCACGTTAAACGAGGACACAATTTCCTGGTACCTCTTTCCAGTCTTTTCATTTCTGATAACTGTCTATATAACATTATTCCTATTTGGGAGACGTACATAAAACAACTACCCTTTGTATAAATCTTTCCTTCTCAATTAACTACACTGCCATTTCCAGCCTAAATACCAAATTTACAATTCAGTTTTATGGTCATCATTATAACTCCTACTTGGATAATTTCCTCATTTCCACTCTATTTTACAACATTCACCTTCAGCCTCTAATGGTCAAAACAAGACATTCTCTTCAGATTCCCTATTAATTCCCATCCAATTATATTCAGAGTGATATTTTCCATTGTAGCTGATAGTATCTAGGTATCCACATTGCAAAGCAAGATGGTTTTAAACTTTCCATGATATTCAGTCCAGGTTTCCCTTATCTTAAGTGAACCTATCATAGTAGATTTAGTCATTATGCATGCATGCATGCATGCTAATGGGGTATCTTATTGTAACCTGTCATTAAGCACATCTACAGTAGTTCTAACTATTTCTACCCCCTTCATTAAAAAAAAAAACATGGTGGGTGCCTATTCAGCCATCATGCTACTTTTCAAGTGATTAATAACCCCCGACACCTCTCCCATACAAGCTTTTTAAGCACCTCAATGTTATCTTTCTCTCAAAATTTCATTAATGTCCATTTTCTGAAATGGGAATCCTATAGCATATAGTCTTTATACATGCAATATAAAATTCTTAAAATGCATGAAAACTCCCTTTTGAAAAAAATGTATGCTTTATTTGCTGTTCTCAAACAGCTAATTCCAAACCTTTTGTTTCAGATTCTATACTTCCAAACGGTTCCCTATCAAAATCGCAAAGGTCCACTTACCCGAATACAGAAACATTGACACGTATATGCCGAATAGTGAAAACACCGATCGTCCTGAAGCGCGAAATCCGAAATGTCGAATCATCATGGTTGGCCCTTCTGCAGTATAGCTCCGTAAGGTAAGTGTGCGATAGTTATGGACCTTAGGGTTAGGGTGTGGGTTAAGGAAAGTGCATAGATAGTAATGTATGTAAGGTTCAGTGTAGGGTTTGAAGTAGGGTTTTGTTAAGTGTATGTGTGTGGGTTATTTATTTTGTTTGGGTATAGCTCCGTAAGGTAAGTGTGCGATAATTACGGACTTTAGGGTTAGGGTGCAGGTTAAGTAAGTGCATAGATAGTAATGTATGTAAGGTTTAGTGTAGGGTTAGAAGTAGGGTTTTGGTTACTGTATGTATGTGGTTTATTTATTTTGTTTGGGTAGGTAGTATGTAGCACGTGGTGGGGTTGGACAACTATGACGGTTCAGATTTTGAATTTCGCGGTTTAGGGCATTCGGTGTATTCGCAGTTTGAGTAATATGTGTCGATGATTACGTATTCGCTGAATAGGACTTTCGTGGATCTAAAATAGACCCCTTCCAAACTAACACTTTTGTTTCATTTTACCTATTTTACCACCATTTCTCCGCTGCCTCTCCAGTTTTGCATCAGCCTCACTTTCCTTCACAACTCTAAGCATTTATTTTAATAGCATCATCCTCTCTCTTCTTTGCACCACTGCTAGACTGTGTATTATCTCTGTAACCCAAGTGTCACTTTCATCTCCTTTATCTTATATTTTCTCATTTTAACTCTCGCTCCCTGTATATTGCATTATTCCATCTTCCAAAATAGTCTGATTACCTATACTTATCTCTAATAAAAGAAAAGCCTGGTTTCTTAGACATCTCTTCCCTTTGGATATTTTCAAGCTCCATCTTTCTCACTAATAATGTTAACTATTTTGAACATCTTCAGTAAAACTCAAATTTCATATATAATTTATCTAACTCTTGCTCCAAATCCAGATAAAATCCTCCTGTTAAACATATTTTTGTCTTGCTTGACCATTCCTACTTGTATAATACAGTCCTACAGAATAGTCCTGTCATCAGTGTTTGACCATAAAAGGATATCACTACCAGACCTTTTCCCTCCATACTCTTTCTTAATGTCACCTACCTACCTTAACTATCCTTTGTATTCTGAGACTTCTCCCATCTGAATATCACTTTCATTGATGTCCCTTACTCATTCTTTAATCACCTTCATACTGGATAGCCACATCCATTTGTAGCCTCTCATCTGAAACCTCTCAACCTTTCTCACCTTTAATTTCAGCTCTTGCAAATGTAAAATGTCAATATTTTTGCTATGATTCTCTTCCTCTTATTTGTTATGAAATTGAGCTATGTTCCATGTAGCATTTTTAATATATATATTTAATTTCCCATCACCTTAGATTTCCATCTCTCCAAAAATGGAATGATGAAAGTCAAATGAAAGAACAGAAAAAGAACAAAGATTATCCTGCATATTCTTTGCAGTATGCCCATATGTTTAGTGCTACATTTTGAGTCATTCCCTTTCATTAAGCTTTTGAGGATTCGCAAGTCGGATCAAACGTCTATGTAATAAACTAAAGAAAACTACATAGTTTTACATTTGTGATACTGGACAGTTACAATAAAGTAAAGCAACAGCTGCTCTCTGATTGTCCACAGCTCATTCCTTCTAGCAACAGCCTCACTACAGGTTGAACACTATTACCAGATCAGACTTTCTTTTGTTTATCAGTTCTTAATCCATAGCAATTCTCACTTCCAGTTCTGGCTGCACCTTCTGTTTTGAAATACTGTTTCAGTACACTAGCAACACTCAACATCAGAAGAAAAATTTTAACCTAAATTGTCTGATCTTTAAATAAATCTCCAGTCATTGTCCATTCATCACTTATATTAAGTTTCTGTAGTGTCAGCTCTTCTTCAGGATTTTTTTTTGGAAAAAAAAAATGATTCCCTTTGGAACCATCTTGATTGGGCCAGTTGTTTTTCCTTCATGCCCTCACTTAACCTTGGCACTCCTATGTCTGATGAGCCATTGCTGTTTTTTTTTCTTACCTTGTATTTCTGGAGAGTTATTTATGCCTCTCCACAACTATTTATTTCCTTCTTTCTGCTTAAGTGTTGATCTGTTTCTCATACTCTCTGTTTACCACTTCTTGTTCTTGGACAATAACCTCAGTGAAATTAGCTAATTTCTTCCTACCACTCAAATTATGAGTCATGTTTGCCTGTTCTGTCACTCCCATTTCCTGTTATCAGCACCGCACTTCCTTTTCTTTCTGCCCTTTGCACTCTTGTATCTTCGTAGGTAGTACTTCTTCCTTATCCTCCACCCCTCCACCATTACTTTCTACTGATAACATTCTTGTAGATTTATATGTCTACTTGCCCCAATAAAATGATCTATTACAAAATAATTCTTGGCTGGGATAAATATATCATTTGGTTGCCATGTTTAAGAGAACACCATTTCCTGGTCCCTCTTTCCAGTCTTACAATTTCTGACAATTGCCTATATAACAGTATTCTTAAGTTGGCATATTACTACATTTTATTCTCATATTTATAATTTTTGTTAACTGCTTCTTTCTCTCCTGGTGTATTACTACAGGAAAATCCTTCACTACTCTCAACTTCTGGCCTGATATCAACAAACCTTTTTTATTCAAATGTGCCTACTTGATTAGCCACAGTTTCACAATTCAAAGCCGTGGAACCTAATTATAAGTACCAAGGCTTATCATCGCTTAACAAAACCATCCACACTTGATGTGCTCTTTCAATGTGGGAAAATAATCCAATAGCTACATTTGCTGCACCATATCAACAATCCACTCCTTCATAAATTGCAATGCATCCTTCTCTTGTTTGCCTTCCTTCAGGCTTCTAAATCCTACTGGTTTTCCACAGTGCATCTGCCTTTCAGTTACTGTTGAAAGATAGCTGATGCTTCTAATAATTTATTATTATTATTATTATTATTATTATTGTTGTTGTTATTATTATTATTATCATTTTGCACTGTGCATTTTAGTCTCCTTTGGTATTACTGACAGCCCTTGCCTCATAGGTCCCACATCTTATATTAAGTTGTCTAGCTTTCCAGATATGTAATTCTGTCTAAGACAAAAAGTTGGTAATTTACTCCAAGAATAATCCTTCTGTTGTCATCCTTTTTATTCTACCACACTATGCTTATTTTACATGCAGCCAGATATGGAGCATAGATACTATGTTGTTGCCTTGAACTAAGTTCAACACCACCAACCATTGCCATATTCTTAATACTCCAAAAAAACAGTGAGATGAAACATTTATTTCTATCAATCCTAACTTAAATAAAAGATTAAGAGGACATAACACAGTTTACTTTGGCCTCCTACTTCGTTGTGGTTTCTAGACTGTAAAAGACAATCAAACAGCAATGACCTTGACTGATAGTTTGACATGTTCATGAGGAAGGCAATGTACAAGACCACAAAATAGGAGATTCTAAACCCATCTCACTCAAATTGTTGTTCACTATCCAGATTACTTGTTATGTACATTCACATCTTCATATGTGTAGGTTTCTGCTGTTTTTTCTCCTTCCCTTCAATACAGCACAAGCAGATGTTTCTTTTTGATAGACTTCTTTTATGAGTTTCTGAACATGAACAATGGAGTGCATTAATTGTCTCTTGGAGTTCCTCAGAAGTCTGGATTATGAGACAGGTGACCTCATTTTAATTAGTGGTTCTGGCACCTCTTGGAGTTGAGATGAAAAGGATTTACTTGCTTGCCTTTAGTTAGAGAAGAGAAGTTGCCTATGATTAGTGTGCCTGTTGATGTTACAATCACCAGCTTTCACCAGAAACATCAAGACATGTATCAAAGGAGGGATTATGCCCATTAAAATGTCACCTGTAGAAATGTGGACATTCCTCAAACAGGGCCATTGCAACAATACATCCCTTGAACCATAGTAGTGGGAATATAAGGATGCAACATTCTTTCGAGCCATCCTTTAAAAGCAGCCATGGTAACTGTATGGTCCACTCTCCTCCACTGACACTCACCAGTATGCTTACACAGCGCAGTAGGGCAGTGGTAGAGTTGTCACCTCACAGCAGGAGGTTCTCTGATTCGAATCTTGTCTGGAGTGCCTTCTGTGTGGAGTCTGCATGTCCTCCCTGCATTTGTGTGCGATTTCTCCAGGTATTCTGGTTTCCTCCCTCATTACAAAGACATGTGTCTGGAGCATTTCTCCCTGGGCCTTCACTGAAAATTGGTGTTGTTCCAAGTTGGACTTTCCTGGTAAACAAATGTTAAATAAAAATGATAAAATATTAAATAAATACACTGATAACAACAACTTTATGAGGTAAATATGTGCTATACCACTGAATACATGACATTGCGGAGATTTAGGGCACTCACATAGACTGGCTCATATCAGATCACTATCAACCTGAAAGGGGGGCATTCTTTATTGCTCCTCCTTTCTGATCTGAATAATGCTGAACAAGTTAGCATCCATACTTCTTTACTTTCAGTGGTCTATAATTTGAGAAATGGAACAACTTCACCAGTATTTTCCCCAACGGTGAAAAGAGAAAATCTGATGGTTTCATAGTCTACTTTCCTTAATGGAGAGAAAGCAATACTTTCTTCTCAGTGAAGTTGCAATGTTAAAATTCCCAGAATATGTATAAAAATCTATCTTTGAACTAGAAACGGGAAAGGTGTTTCAGACAGGAAATTCCTGCAATTTTTATAGGCAAACATTTAATCTACTTTAGAAGCATGATTACTTTTGACAATGTATTCATTCCAACTGCATTGACTGATAAACAAGCAATAATCAAAAAGTATTATGAATAAGAATTTGAATATGCATATTTATTCCAATATTATATATATATTATTTATTCTGAGGATATGGAATTATTAAGAAGCATAATCACATCCATGGGTTGAGATGATATGCTGTGATTCTTTATTTGGGCAGATATGAAACGAACCTGGGCATTACACTAGCCATATACAAGCAATAGCTGGAATATTAAACAATCAAAGTGGCTGACATTGGGAGAATCGATGCTGCTGATTGTTCATGCAGCTCCATAGAGCAGTCTCAATATTCATGATGTTCCTACATAAATGATTAGGCTAATTATGGGAAAGACATCAAGCTGAGGTAACAACCTAACAAAATCTTTATGTTTCATAAAGTATATCTTTAGAATCACCTAAAACATTTACTGGTTTTCTTAGGTGCCATATGTGACTGTGTAAAGCTTCTGGTTTGTCTCCAAATAAATATAAGTGAACACAATGCAAGAATACTCACTTTAGTTTCTGTGGTGATAAATATCTTCCATTGCAATTGAGATGAAAAATAAAAGGCACTGATACAAGGCTCTGTTTAAAGGATGGCACACCAATCAGATAATGCTGATGCATCTGTAACATAGAACCATGATAAAATAGTCAAAATATACATTGTAAATGACACATTGATATTACAGTACATGATACATGGCCAACAGATTGGATGCTGTTTAGTAAGATTTGTAATTCTGATAATAATTGTGCCTTTTTTCTTAGATAAAAATCCCAGTTTTGATACAATTACATCAAGTTTAGGAACAGCAGTTGTCCTTCTTCTCATTGCCACAATTAGTACCATAATCTACTATCGAACAAGACTTAAAAGAGGTATGATAAAAATCATTTTTAATTTCTCTCCCAACAATGTCTGCAATATGATACTCTAGCATTCAATAAATATTACATCCATTTTCTTTTCTGTTTTTTTTTTTTTTTTTTTGCTGAAGCACAACTAACTGAAACTGAAATCAATCCTTGGTGAGTATTTCTCATTTTGTTGCCAATTTCTACTCTTGAGCTACTTAAATAAAGTCAGGGAACATATAATTCATGTATTTATCCTTTTGGAGATCTAATCTCATAGAAGAAAATTCAAAGTAGGTCTGAGATGGTGTATTTTGGAACATTTTTATATCTCTACGTTTGACCTTTCTTTACTTATCTTCTGTCACTTAGTCATTCAACCAAATTTAATATGTGCACACGAGGGAAACTCAATGCACAGTTATATACTATATGGGTTTAAAATATTGGGCACAATGGTATATAACTTTTACATCTACATAGATTACTAAAGTTTATACAGACCAGATTTTACCATTCTCTTATGTTCCTAGCGATATTTTACTAACTTTACTGGGTTTCTTGCTGATGAAAAACCTTACGCTGAGATACCCATTCTCCATTTGCATTTATTTAGGCCTCATTTCAATTATTTTTGCTTGAAATCCAGATGGTACTTTACATTGATAGTCTGTTTGGGTTTAAAAAAAGTTAAAAGTTGTGTAAGAGCTATGGTGGGATTTACTCATAACTGAATAGATCTGATCACAGGGGTGAAGCTTGACAGATCTGATGTTTAAAGCAGGAGTCATTAAATCTCACCTCTACTCTTTGGCATTGTCTGCTGTTTTAAAATGAGCTACTATTTCTTTTATCTTTCTATCTAAGCTGAGGATAACAGAATGTATATAAATGTAGGCCCATGAATCTTAATTAATTATTTTGATCAAATGTGCTTTATCATTTATAAATTACTGCACAATTTGTTAAATCATGTGAAGATAAATGTGTTTTATTTACTTATGCCACTAACTTAGAGCATGTGCAAGATTATTCTGTATTTGTCACAGATGTGGAAACACAGAAGCACTGTTGTGCATTGAGAAGCAAGAATGTTTTCTTAATGTGTCATATTGCATATTTCTTTTTGTAACTTCTGAGTCTTGATAAGCTCTTTTACATTTTAAATGGAGTCATTTGATATGTTGCAAGTTTCTACATAAGAGAAAGCAATATTAAATCTTGTCATGGCTGTTCTGAATCTGTTTCCAATTGCCATTTATTCAATCCTTATAAATGGCCTCTTCTGTTACATTCCACTGTTCATGTACTATGGGAAATATTCTAGCCATTCTATGTCATTGGATTTACTACTGGGTTAACATTTGTAGGGACAGTTCAAGTTGCTGGTTTATCTCATTAGCGAATGATTTACATAAGGTGTTGAATGCTATTCCATTCATACAATCTTTGCTGGTGAAAAGTAGTTAATAATGTCATTTTCTTAAATTCTCCTGAGATATCTTCTTACACTCACTAGTAAAAATCTTTTTCTTTTTCTAAACTTTTCAGATACATTTTATATTAATTATTTAGTCTATCTTATTCTCCATGATAAAGCAGTTTCACTGGCTGAATGCATGCTGCTGTAATAATTTCTACATCTTGTTCATCCCTGTCTTTGCTCATGTACTCCGCATTTATAGGGCTTCTGTAGTCACCATCTCCAGTATGGAAATAATGTAGCAATAACCCATGCCTGGGTGTGGGTAATGCTGGATTTACCCAAAGAAAGCCAACTGTAGGTAAATCCAGCATTACCCACACCCAGAAGTGGGTTATTGCTATTATACAATGACATTATTTAAGAAAAAAAATAATTACTTTTCTTAAATAATGGCATTGTATAATGCCTCCTTGCTGCCCTTCTGCAGCTGTCTGGTATTCCGCAGCAGTTCTGATGCACTCCGCATGCATATGCCTATGCAGTACATCAGAGCTGTGGGCAAAAGCAACGGAGAAAGCAAGATCTCCGTTGCTTTTTACAAACTGTTTTGCTATGTTAAATGGGTTTAATATAGTGAGACAGCTTTAAAATAAGCAACAGAAATCTCAGTTGCTTATTTTAAAGCTGTCTCGCTATGTTAAACCCATTTAACATAGCAAGACAGGTTTAAAAAAAAGCAAGATCTCCGTTGCTTTTTACACACTGTGTCGCTATGTTAAAGGAGTTTAACATAGCGAGACAGCTTTAAAAAAAGCAACGGAGATCTCCATTGCTTTTTTTAAACCTGTGTCACTATGTTAAATTCCTTTAACATAGCGAGACAGTGTTTTAAAAAAGACTTATACTAATGGAAAAAGTCCGGGCGACCGGACCTTTTTCCATTAGTATAAGTCGATTTACAACGTGCACGCTGGCCAATCAGCATGCATGTTTTGGAATATTAATGGGGGGTCATGGTATAATATGCAACTAGGAATAAGACAAATTATTTTGATTTCATGACTGGGGGTTGTTGCTGGATGCATGTTCAAAAGCAGAGTGTGAAAAAAGCAACAATACCCAGACTACACAAGTACTAAACCAAAACTGTTTTTCGTGGATATGAAAGAGTGTGAAAAAGACCCAGCAATAAAGATACACAGACACAGAGTGTCTCACACACACAAACACACACACACACACACACACATATATATATATATATATATATATATATATATATATATATATACAGAAAGAGAGAGAGAGATATCTACTTTTAAACCTCAAAAGCTCATATAATCTAACTTCATTTTCGTGAGACAAAAATAGTAAAAGCCTAAATACATGAACAACAAATTTTAACCATACATATACAAAAAACACACCATATTAAATAAAACCCACCTAGACACACCACAATGTGTGAAGCTGCACCCCCACACCCCCTCTAACTATATATACCCACTCCAGAATAGCACTTCAGTGGAGAAAAAGGCATGTTATGTAAGTGTTTACTTATACTGGGAAAAATTAGCCATGCGGGTATTTAAGCTTTCTCAAGTTTAGTCTTGTGAAAATTAAGTTTTATTACATGAGCTTTCAAGGTTTAGAAGAAGATATATATATATATATTCCCCTTAAAACAACAAATTAGCATAACATCAACACATCGACTCACATAACAGCGAGACGACTTTGGCCAAAATTTAAATTAATGAACTCCTGGAATGGCATATTTTACCTCCAGGAAACTAACCACTTCACCACCATGGTGAACATTGCCCTTATCTCCACTGTAATTCAATCTCAGAGTTGGTATATTTAGTTAGGGGTAGTGTGGGCGGTGAAGCCCCCCACTTTGGTGGGTTTAATTTATTTGGTTTGTGTTTTACTTATTGGTGGCTAAGTGGTTAGTTTCCAGGAGGCATTCTGGGAGTTCATTCATTTAAATTTTCCGTGATGTCATCTCACTGTTATGTGAGTCAACGTTATGGCAACTCATTGTTTTGACATAGATCCATACATATATATATATGTATATATATAAATATATAAATAAAAACACAGCTAGGCACAGCAGTCAAAACAAATATAAGTACACAAAGAAATTATAGTACACCATGTGTGTGTGTGTGTGTGTGTGTGTGTGTGTGTGTGTGTGTGTGTGTGTATATATATATATATATATATATATATATATATATATATATATACATTTTTGTGTGACAAGATCAGATGATGCCCCTCCCCCTCCAGATAATCCCTTGTCTCCACCAGGAATTCTATCAGAAAGAATGTGCTGCATACAACCCCCCTACTGCTTCCTTGAGGAAATGCAAACAGCCCAGCCCCAGCAGGTGCCTGAGCTGATAAGTGAATTTGTACCACTTTTGCCCGTGTCTCTGAGTGCAGTGGGCTGAGATGCATGTTTCTGACACCAGTTGAATGTAATATATTGCTGTGTTCATTAATTATGTATTTATTCATTCATTTGATTACAGCAATCTGAGATGTAGGAAATCAATAAAGTGTCTGCAGTTCAATTGGAGGGCACATCCCCATGTGCAAACAAACATGTATGAGTTTTACATGAATGTATATGAGTGTGTGTGTGTGTGTGTGTGTGTGTGTGTGTGTGTGTGTGTGTGTGTGTGTGTGTGTGTGTGTGTGTGTGTGTGTGTGTGTGTGTGTGTGTGTGTAGAGGTGTTAAAATAAATTATTGTGGACAATTAGTGTTATTTTCATTTTATTACAGTTTTTGTTTTATCTTAGATACATTCAGTCAACAAAGTGGCTATAAATGCAGGCAACAAGGTCTGCTTGTGAACAATAATTCTGGAGCATTTCTCCCCAGGCCTCCGCTGAAAACAGGATCTGTGGAACCTAGTCGGACTTTCCCGGTCAACAAATGTTAAATAAATAAAATAAAATAAAAAAATAAATAAAATAATGACCCAGCTGTCATTTATTAAAGCTGAGCAGTCATTATTCAGGCTATGCAGAGACAATATATATTTCTGCAAAGTAAGATGGGATACTTTCATTTGGTTACTGATAGTGTAAAACAAAGACAAAATACATTACTGTTTCATTATGTTTGCTACAATCAGAAAACAAAAGTGTATACAATAAACAGAGAGGCTATAATTGGATAATACAGGACTGTTTGTGAATGGCAGTGACTAATCCTCATATAATTTGCTCAAATAACAGTCATTCTGGATTTATAGGTTCATAGGTAGGTACTAGGCTATCTGCCCGAAGGCATTTATAAGCCTAGCCAGAATGTGTTGGCTTTCGCCGCCCCCCTTAGATTAGTTCCCTGTGCCTCTGTTCAGCAGAGCCACTGAAGTGATCCCCGGGGTAAACTTTCTGTTTCCCATCCACTCATCAAGATTTCTTTTGAAGAGTGTTAGCGAGGAGCTCTGCTTAATGTAGAGTGGAATCTTGTTCCAAAGCACGGGAAGTCTCTGGGACAGGAATCTATCCCTCCAGCACGTCCTATTTATTGTTGTGGTGAGGTTTAGATCACTAGAGCGTGTGGCTCTTCCAGGACTTATGTGTTATTTGTGTGAACTAAGGTGTGTGTGTGTGTGTGTGTGTGTGTGTGTGTGTGTGTTTATTTTATGATAGACATTATGTGACAGGGCAACATCAACATGTATGTGTGAAAACAATAATTATTTTATCTGTAGGTACATTGAGTATTAAGGTCAAATATATAACTCATCTGGTTAGCAGTAAGAAAGTTAACAAGTAATTTTCTTTCAAAGATAATACCTAAAAGGCATCATAGAGCATACACACCTTCAGCCTCAGCCAGCAGAGCCCCAGACCAGAGCTGTGTAAGAGAATGTTGATACATATTTACAAGGTGAGTCACATCCTCAACTGCTGCCCTGTGTGCAAACACAGCCCAACACTGAGGTGTGCACAGAAATTTATTTTAGCTTGTGTGGGGATTGTGACAATGTGGCCATTTTTTCTTTAGTATTCCATATAATCAAACCTCAGAGATGTGCAAAGAAATTTACTATAGTTGTTGTAGGAGCTGTGTATTGTACATAAGAAAAATACTGTGATTGCTATCTTATCAATTTCCTCACAACCAGACAACAGAATTGTATAGAGGTGGCTATCTTTTCTGGATAAATAAAATGTAGCATGCTGTGTATGTATGTTTGTCAGCAACAAATTGAGGTCTATCACTGTGATCATTTGTTCTTTCACTTTTGTCATAATTTAACATCAGAGATAAAACAGAAGTTGGATGTCTTTTGAAGGCAGGATTTAGGAGACATTATGGATATATGTATGACAGCAATGTGATGGAATATATTCCTGTGGCCATATATGAAATTTGACTACTTTTTTTTCTTTTCTTGGGGGGTGGGCAGACATTATTCCCAAATATGATCTATATGTTCTTCCAGTCATTTACCTTCTCAGTTTACACCTGCTGTTTAGTCAGCTCTGAATAGTAAAAAAGTAGTAAAAAAATTGACAGAAAAAAGTAAGACATGATTTTTTTCTCTTACTCATGCTATTGATTCTGTAATAATTAAACCGGGAGTTTGGAAACAAAATTGAAAAAGCACATAAGAATAACTAAAACTACATGACTTACTGGGAGTTGGAGGTGCTAGCAACCACAGATCACTGGTTTTGATAAAATACTTCTTTTAAAGTTATTACAAGTCTTGGCTAGTTAGGGTATAGTGAACAGATGGAGGAGAAAACTAAACAGTAAGAAAAAGTGCAACAATAAGTAAGTAAATACATAATACATACATAACATACATACATACAAACATAAATAAAGTATTCTGTTGGGATAATGATGATGTGTTAAAACCAGCATGTGGAAATAGGGTTGGTGTACCTGGGTGTGCTGTGGTAAAAGTGCATAGGGAAGCATATCATGGAGGCCTCTGTGTTAGACTCCATTTAAACTAATGATGGTCCTGTTGCCTTCACTCAGACTTCTTAGTATAGTCAATAAAGTGGCTAGAATGAGTTTGCACTTTGACAGTCTCTGGTTGAATCTGACTGGCCACCAGCTGCAGTTTGATCAGAGGTAAAGAGTCCTTGACCTGTGTTAAGGTTCACCTCATTGCAGCTAGCATTGCATATGCAGTTGTATCCTCCAGACTGACTTATTTTGAAGTCATCATCTACTGCAGGCTACAGTGTTTCTGTATTCTGTCCTACTCTACAGTGGCATTATGCCATTAAAATTGTTAACCACAGTACTAAAATCTCACTAAGCCACAAATGAGAATTTAGTTAGGCAAAATGTACACCACAAGGATTGTGATACCCTCAGCCTAAAATCTAAGGATTCAATAAAATAAACAGAGCATTAGATCAAGAAATGTCTCTGCAATTTGTATCTAATGACCAACAACCCTGCACCAATACTATAATGAAGCACATAAGCCATACAAGCAGAATACCAGAATATGATTATTACATTTCTGAAACAGACAGTATGAAATAGATACTAATGTCTACAGTGGCAATACACTGAATCATGAATATAGCAACCCAATAATTAGCTACAAGCAATCTGCCAAGCTAATTCAGTGAAGAACTTCACGTTCTCTAGCAGAAAAATATTCAGTAACTGGTGTATGTGTCACTTTTAACAAATGTAGACAAAGCCTTTTTTGGAATAGCCCATATGTACAAATTGATATCCACAAAGTCATAACTTGCATTTGCCAAAGTTCCCTAGTACTTTCTTCCAACTATATAAAAATCCCATATATTCAGAGATTAGCCTGGTAAATGTGTCCCAACTTATTAGCTTTGTTACATATAGCTTGGTTATTAATATAGGTAAAATATGTATTTGTTCCTACAAGAAAGTATTCAGAAGGAAAGCATTGTGTGGCAGGTATTAGAAAATTAATATGGCAGGTCAGATCCCAGAGACATTAGTAGGCTGTACACCAGCACCCATATCAGCATGTGCCAAATTATGTAATGGTTAGCTAATGCCCTCCATAACTTTTGCCTTCATAATTGGGTACAGGTGGGGCATTTAGTTGCTTAAGGGCTCAAAGGGTTAAAACTAATAAAGATATTATAACCTGCAATGAAATCATAGATGAAAATCATTCATGCATCTACTAATATGTTAATGTAAACATTGAAACACTAGCAACATAATCATCTCTGAGGCAATGTGAAATGCAGCATTACCGATTACCTATAACGAAATGAACAGCAGAGCACAAGCATCTAGAATTTATTTTATTTGAAATAAAAAGTATATATATTACAGGGTAGTGTAATTCTAGATAACAAAAAGTGACCTATCAGTACTGCATTATTGGATGTACAATACACAATTCGGAGTGCTCTCATGGGAAGAACTTCGCATCAGAAAAACTATATTTAGAATTGAAACAAAGCACCTGCTGTAATTTTTTGAGTGTTGTTATTGTTCTCACTAGTAACGTTTCCTGCTAATCCTAGCTCAGATTCCTCTCCTATACCATTCTATCCTGCCACATAGGTCTCAGCTACTATGATTTATACAGAGCTCTATGGTTTCAATCCTCATATTTAGCTTTTGTCCTGCTAGATTTACTGATTTCCTCATGAAGGCAGACCTGGTCATGGGTCATAACTTACTAATTAAATATATTATGCATATACAAAGATTCCTCATTAATTACTGTATAGACCCTGGTACACAAAAAATGTTTGTTATGAAAAATAAGAAGGTGGTCTTGTTTCAGGCCCTATTCTGAAAATTTCAAGGATAAGCACTATGAATTTTGGTGCTGGGAAGCTGGGAGGTATACTCCCTGACTTCTTACTTATCTTCAAAATTCTAAAGTTGTGAAAGAAAAATGTTAATTCATTCATTCAAAATCTCTTTCAAACTGGTTATTGACGTAGTGACAGATTTTACAGTGGATTTACTATGAATCACCACATCAGCATTACATGACATGCAAAAAATCATAACTATAATATCTAAAGTCCACATCATCATTGCATTAAACAGTTAATGCACAAACAGCACAAACACTCCACAATAATCATTTTTCAAAGTGGGGTTATATACCTTGCACATCCTAATATGGGATTCTGCCCTTACTGTCCTCATCTACCAATTATATCTATATTACATCCAAATATGCACAAATGTGAAGAAAAGGAAATGTGCAAGCATATGAACTTTACCTTCTCCCATTTCTCCAAGTCTTACAACTTCACATTGAAGTACAGTACCTGGAACAAAGTGAGCTTCAATATATTAACACAATGACAACATTTAAATGTAATTTTATCTTCATGCCATTTTAAGATATGAAATCAGTGTGTGTGATCAAATGTAATATTCTCATTTACAACAATTTCCTGAAGTCTTAATGTAAACTGAGACATTATTGCTCAATACGATTTATCCCTTCTGCCATCAATAATTAAAGTATCCATCTGCCTTCTGCACTCTCGTTCAAACATCTGGAAGGAAAGCCATATTCCCTTACCTTCTACAATTATCAAGGTCTGTTTTTTTCCATTAGGTTATAAACTGGTTCAACAGGTATCTTAATCATTGAAATTGCAGAGTTCATATATACCCTGAACTTTCATTTCCAGCTTCAGAGGACAGCATGAAAGCTCAGTCTTTAGTATGCTTATGCTAGAGGATTTAGAGCCGAATCTGTAGACAGTAATAACTAACTGATATAAACTCAAACAGAAAAGGAAAAATTGCACTACAGGGCAACTAAGCTCGTAGACAAAGTATTGAATCTGCAGACTGCCTGTCTCTGTCCCTATTCATTTACCCTGTTTACATAACTGAGAGAAGGTATAGTTTTCCATGTTACAAAGTTTACATGAGTATACTGACAGGATTGACAAATGCTCTTTGGACTCTTGTTTACTTTAGGTCATCATGCACTTGAGAGTAGCAGTGTGATAGCAATCAGAAATATGACCAAATTTACCAGCTGCAGTGGTGTAAAGGGGTAAGACCCTGTCTATGACCAAGGCAATACAAGTTCACTTAGAATGTCAGGTGTCTGTTGAAGCTGGCAGGCGAGGATGGAAGTGAACAGCTCAAGGGATGGAAGTGAACATCTGCTGGCTGTCTTCATTCTTTGCAAAAGAGAAGTGTCTCTGGCTTACCTCTTAGGTGACAGGATCATTTTGTGCTGTAAACTTGGATCATGGGTCTGCCAAGTACACCCTGCTGTTTCTATGCAGGTGCACTGGCTGAGGAAGTTAGAATGTGGAGGAACTTGCTATAGTAGGCAGCATAGATGTAGCCAGTTTTTTTCCCCGAAAGAAGTGCAGACTGCTCCACTGGAACTTGCACCTGGCACTTACATTATTAGCATGAACGGATTGATTAGGCATCCCAAGCAGTATTAAATGGGTTGTAGGGCTTGTGCATAGCAAAGGGATGCCTGGTTCTTTCCACAAGCAGAATGAATGGTTCATTTGGATAACAATAGTAGAGCAAACAGGCAGATCTCTTGGAGGAATAAAAAAATATATATATCAACATACTTATCCAAACAAGGGGCAACGATGCATAAGTACAACTCAAATATTTATCTTGTAGACAATATAGTTGCTTTTGCATATACTACCTTGTGAGCATCTGTATAAGTTTAGCCATTCTGTTCAGGTCTTCAGTCATTTATGTCCACCATGTATGTATCATCAGTTGTTGGAACGCAACATCATCCACAGAAAGAAAATCGGCACTAAATATTAAACTGAACAGGATATGAATCATCATCATCTTCTTTCGGCTGTTCCCATTAGGGATCACCACAATGGATCATCTGTTTCCATTTCTTCCTGTCCTCTGCATCTTGCTCTATCACACCAACCACCTGCATGTCCTCTCTCACCACATCCATAAACCTTATCTTAGGCCTTCCTCTTTTCCTGTAACCTGGTAGCTTCATCCTTAGCATCTTTTTCCCAATACACTCAGCATCCCTCCTCAGCACATGTCCAAACCAATGTAATCTTGCCTCTCTGGCTTTGTCTTAAAACCTTCAAACCTGAACTGACCCTCTAATATACTTATTCCTAATCCTGTCCACCCTCATCACACCCAGTGCAAATCTTAACATCTTTAACTCTGCCACATCCAGCTCAAACTCTTGCCTTTTTTGTCAGTGCCACTGTCTCCAACCCATATAACATAGCTGGTCTCAATACCCTCTTGTAGACCTTCCCTTTTACTCTTACTGGTACTCGTCGGTCACAAATTACAACTGACACTCTTCTCCACCCATTCCATCCTGCCTGTACTCTCTTCTTCACCTCGCTTCCACACTCACCATTACTCTGAACTATTGATCCCAAGTATTTAAATTCATCCACCTTTACCACCTTTACTCTTTGCATCCTCACCATTCCTCCCTCTATCCTCCCTCTCATTCACACACATATTCCATCTTAGTCCTGCTGACCTTCATTCCTCTTCTCTCTAGAGCATATCTCCATCTCTCCAGGGTCATCTCCATCTGTTCCCTACTCTCACTACAGATCACAATGTCATCTGCAAACATCATAGTCCATGGGGACTCCTGTCTGATCTCGTCTGTCAACCTGTCCATCACCATTGCAAATAAGAAAGGGCTCAGAGCTGATCCTTGATGTAATCCCACCTCCTCCTTAAAAGCATCCATCACTCCCACTGCAGACCTCACCGCTGTCACACTACCCTTGTACATATCCTGTACCACTTTTACATACTTCTCTGACACTCCCGACATCCTCATACAATACCACAACTCCTCTCTAGGCATCCTGTCATATGCTTTCTCTAAGTCTACAAAAACACAATGCAACTCCTTCTGACCTTCTCTGTACTTCTCCATCAACACTCTCAGAGCAAACATCACATCTGTAGTGCTCTGTCCCGGCATGAAACCATACTGCTGATCACTAATCATCACTTCCCTTCTTAACCTAGCTTCCACAACTCTTTCCCATAACTTCATGCTGTGACTGATTAATGTAATCCCTCTGTAGTTCTTACAGCTCTGCACATCACCCTTATTCTTAAGAATCGGTACCAAAACACTTCTTCTCCATTCCACAGGCATCCTCTCACTTTCCAAGATTTCCTTAAACAATCTGGTTAAAAACTCCACTGCCATTTCACCTAAACACCTTCATGCTTCCACAGGTATGTCATCTGGACCAACAGCTTTTCCGTTCTTCATCCTCTTCATAGCTATCCTTACTTCCTCCTTGCTAATCCATTGTACTTCATGATTCACTATCCGCACATCATCCAACCTGCTCTCCCTCTCATTTTCTTCATTCATCAACCCCTCAAAGTACTCTTTCAATCTCCTCAACACACTCTCCTCGCTTGTGAATATGTTTCCCTCATTATCCTTTATCACCTTTACCTGCTGCACGTCTTTCCTAGCTCGGTCCTTCTATCTAGCCAATTGGTACAGGTCTTTTTCTCCCTCTTTAGTGTCCAACCTTTCATACAACTCTTTATACGCCTTATCCTTAGCCTTTGCCACCTCCCTCTTTGCCATGCACCTCATCTCCTTATACTCATGTCTACTTTCTTCATCTCTCTGACAATCCCATTTCTTCTTTGCCAACCTCTTTCTCTGTATACCCTCCTGTACTTCCTCTTTCCACCACCTTGTCTCCTTGTCATCCTTCCTCTGTCCAGATGTCATACCAAGCACATTTCTAGCTGTCTCCCTTACTAGCTCTGCTGTAGTTACCCAGCTATTTGGTAACTCTTCACTGCCACTTAGTGCCTGTCTTAACTCATCCCTGAACTCCACCTCACAATTACCCTTTTTCAATTTCCACCTTTTGATCCTTGGTGCTGCCCTCACACTCCTCCTTTTCTTGATCACCAATGTCATCCTACAAACCACCATCCTATGCTGCCTAACTACACTTTCCCCAGTCACCACTTTACAGTCTCCAATCTCCTTTAAACTGGCCCTCCTACATAAGATATAATCCACCTGTGTGCATCTTCCTTCGCTCTTGTATGTCACCCTGTGCTCCTCCCTCTTGTTAAAATACGTATTCCACACAGCCATGTCCATCCTTTTCACAAAATCCACTACCATCTAACCTTCTGCATTCCTTTGTTTAACACCATACCTGCCCATCACTTCCTCATCCCCTCTGTTCCCTTCACCAACATGCCCATTGAAATCTGCTCCAATCACCACTCTCTCACCCTTGGGTACGGTCATCACCACTTCATCCAACTCACTGCAAAATGTTTCTTTCTCATCCAACGCACACCCAACTTGTGGAGCATAAGCACTAACAACATTCATCATTACGCCATCAATTTCCAGCTTCATAAACATCACTCTATCTGACACTCTTTTCACCTCCAAAACGCTCAGCATACTGTTCCTTCAGGATAACTCCTACGCCATTTCTCCTCCCATCCACACCATGATAAAACAATTTGAACCCACCTCCAATACACCTAGCCTTACTCCCCTTCCATCTGGTCTCTTGCACACACAATATACCAACCTTCCTTCTGTCCATCATATCGGCTAGCTCTCTCCCTATACCAGTCATACTGCCAACATTCAAAGTTCTGACCCTCACTACCACAGTCCTAACCTTTCTCCTCTCTTCCTGCTTTCGGCCATGCCTTCTGACTCTTCTCCTCCTTCAGCCAACAGTAGCCCAATTTCTGCCAGAACCCTGTTGGCTAACAGTACTGGTGGCGGTCATTGTTAACCCGGGCCTCGACCGATCTGGTATGGAAATATTAAATATTTACTGGTGTCCGCATTAAGTATTTGGCGAAGTTTTATGCCGGATGCCCTTCCTGACTCAACCCTCCCCATTTATCCTGGCTTGGGACCAGCACAAAGAAATGCAGCTCTTAAGATAATCATATACAGACAACTACAATGACAAAATATTACAAAAACTGGAAAAAAAAGATACGCATCTGAACTATGATAAGCAACCACCCATGTAACAGCTCACTAAAAATCCCAAATTAAGTAATTACCGAATTGAAATGACCGGGAAACAATAATCTAAACTAAATGATTGATATATATATATATATATATATATATGACTGATAAAATTCAGGCAAATATATCTATTGTAGAGGTGCATATACCATTTAATATCTCTTCACACAAGAAGCCAGCTTTGATTTAATCTTATCAACAAATGCATTTGTTCTGCATTCATGACAGTTTTAACAATTTCCTACTCAACCAGGTATTGAAAGCTACACATCAGATAAGCAGATTCCAATCAGATTCTCCCTGCTAACAACATCACTGGCACAGTGGCATGTGCCATTTTTTACTGAGTGATTGATTCAGCTGGTTTATTTTCTTAAACAGTCTCACTTGACCTTGTTCACTACTAAACATGTGCATATTTAGTCATCATGTATGCTTAAGGCAGTAGCCCTAGCTTTGTCGTTTCCCATTTCTGAACTGGTTCATTCACTTATATAATTCTTAAACATTAACAATTCTATTCTTCTTAAAGGCTTACAATTTGCAACTTTAAGTGACCTTTTTGAAAGTATTGTCAGATTCCAACTGAAGTAATGAAAAATAGCTTAAATTTAAGTATCAATGGCATTAGTTCAGACCTACAATGATTAAAGCAATGTTCTGTGCTATGCTATATGCTATGCCACCGTTTGACTTGACCTGTAAGCTGAACTACTGAAACATACACTAAATGTGGAACGATGCATTCTGCTTTGACCTTTATAATGTCCTGCAGTGTGTTTTGCTGGGACACTTGTAGTGTATTTGCTATTACTTTATACCCTCATTATATATATTTGAATTTTACTGAGGTCATAATGAAGAACTATCCTTGTACATTTCAGGGCAACTTCCTGTTCATCAAATAAAATGATTAATCAAATAGCTTGAAAAGTCTTATGTAGAGCCTTAAGTCTGAAGATAGACCCTTAAGTCTGAAGATCGATAATAAACTAGTGGACAGATAGAACCCATGAGGTTAGAGTACAATGTATCCTGTAAGAAACAGAAAGGTGACTAGTGGCATTCCTTGGAGCTCAGTACTGGAACCTGTTCTGTTCAGCTGCTTCTCTGATTTCCACAGGCACTAACCCAGACATATGGCTAACTAAGTTTGTCAAAGACTGCAAAGTGGGTGTTGATGACATTCTTTCAGCATCCAGTACCATGCTACTTCAGCAATGGCAAACCATACAAATCAAAAGTATAACAGGAATGTGTTTAAATCAAATGCAAAGAAGTGTAGCATTGTTACATTTGGTAAACAAATGTCAGCAGAAGTTTAGAGTATAAACAGCATCTCAGTCCAGAATGATGAAATTTTTCAGTGATCTTGATACCTCCATAGATAGCTTGCTATCCTTTAACCACCATGTAGCAACAGTACTCAGGAATTCCTTCTGTCTAGCCTAACTGATAACTAAAGTTACCACATTAAATTCAATGTTGGCTATCATTCCTCTACACTCTGCCCTGATCAGAGTTCATACCTATCAACTGACCAGATTTTTGCCTCATATTTTTAGTCTGTTCTTCATAAAGTCTGTACATGTTTTTCTGACAAATCGGTGAGGAATGAAGTCACTAAACAATGACAGACATTTGAGTTTCAGACTTCATATCCTTCCGAAAATGCATGCAAATGCAAAGCCTGTTAATCTAGCAACTTTATAAGTTTATAAGAGCAATATTTAAAATCTGTCGTTAATTTTGGACCTTCGCACCCTCCCCCATTATTTTTGGCTTTGTCCAGATTTTTTGCATTAAGAGGTTGAGAGGTACATCAGACTAACTATAGTATATTCTGCACTTTTTATTATGCATATACACAAATGGTTTTATAACAAATGGTCAAGGTTTTGAAAACTCAAAATTTATATAGTCGAGACCATTTGTTTAACTTTCCAAAAACTCAAAGCATTTGTGTGGAGATCACAGTACAGTAAGGATTGGGGAATTTACCATTTTCCCCACTGTAGTGCAGTATCTTCTAGTTGTTATATATATATAATTTGCAGGGGGTGTGGATTTGTGAAACATAGATTTTTGTTGCTTGTTTATTTGAGTTTTTGGAAAGTTGAACATATGATCTCTACCGCATTAAGTTTTTGTTTGAAAAAACTTGATATTCTGACACAAACTCTTGCAAAAACATTACACAGCTAGAAAGACCACAGAAATCTATAGCTAAAAAGACCACTGGACTAAAGACATTCAACTACCAAGACAATTTTGAAGTTGTATCCCTGTACTCTGTCATGCATAGACTCCTGCAGAGAGATTTCAGAGGGATTTATGTCATGCATTCCACATTATCAAGTACTCAGATGCCCTTGATTTCCTATACCTACACAAAACAAATGCCAGCATAAACAATGAAGTTAAAAAAAATGCATTCATTGTTACCAACAATGACATATGGCACACTGGAAGGACATATTTATTATTCAGTGAGTCTCCCATACTTTGAATAATCTTCTGTTGCACATAAACCATATGATACTTTTGCTTTCTTTAAAGCAAAATGTATTGATTGTATGGATGCCTTCACAAGGTGATTATGAACTGTGAACTACCTCTGCCTCATTCATGGCAGGGCTAGCCACCTGTGTAAACCTTAGTTCTAGATGATTGTCACTAAGTGACATCCCAGCCACATGTGCAAAAATGAATAAAAAGAGTTGTGGATGGATGGACTGACTGATCATAATCTCAATGAAATCTCTACGAAGTGCACAAATTTAATAAAATTATATTAAAGCAATGCATTTGTCATACTGCAACAATAAAATCTACAATGATGAACTAGCCTTTTAAGAATAATCTCAACGAAAATGCAGAGCAGTATATACAGTTCTCAGAATAAATCCCTGTAAGGATGACACTTAAGTACGCCACACAGGTCTGAGAATTTCTTTTGTCAGCCATCACTTTTACATAGTGAGTATTTAGACATATTACATGCATACATTCTGAGGCACCATTGTTTTACCTTATGATTCATCTGCCTTTGATGGCAAATTCTACAAAACTTATTATAACAAAATGATATGGAAAGACTAAAGGCTTAGCCCTTGTATCTGCTGAGCAATACCCGACATACTTGCAAATACCAGACACCTGTCTTTTACTAGTCTCATCCATATAATATAAGTAATATCAGCAAAATATCCAATGTAGTAATTACCCAGCCTGTCTTAGCAATATAGTTTTCATACACAGTGATCCCCAAAAGCTACACAATTTAGTATCTTCCTGTCCCTTTTTACCAAAATAAAGGAACATATATCTTGTTTCTAAATGCACTTGTGCGTTTTACATCCTGTATTGTTGTTATTCTGGCCAAGTACTTTAGTGTGAACAGTATAGTGCTGAAGTTTAATCTTTCAAATGCTAAATCAAAAACTAGACATTTTATCTGTTTACTAGTACAGTAAGCATAACAATTCATGAACTCTGCAGAACATACAACTGAAATGCTTGCTTTCACTACCAAATCTTATATATATGTCAAAAGGAATATGTGTGATAAATTGCTTATTACTAGATTTAAACTTGCAACAGGCCAACTGGCCATCAGTCTCAGCTGCGACACTGATATTCATGTTTTATGCCACATATTTCTAATACTTTTGTTTTTCCATAGTGAGAACAATGTAACTAGCAATCGAGCAGTCATTTACCAAACTGTAAAAAATGCAGGTATGACAGATTTGTTTTTTAATGTTTTTTTCATGTGTATAATTTTATTTATGTTTTTAGTTAATTAGTTAGTTGCTTAGTATAAGAAACAAAAATCTATGTACCG
>NC_056741.1:660430073-660442573 GCF_019279795.1 Protopterus annectens | reverse complement strand
TCAAGATAGTTGATAGATTCACAAGAAAACTCCATTGTGAACTTAAGGAAACTAGATAGACCATTTAAATATTTGTGGAACTGTATGAGGGAGTCCATAGTGCCCCTCCAAAGAATGAACAAATTGTCCACGAATCTTCGATAGAAGATTATGTTATCATGGTTCATTAGTACTTTGGTCTCCCAAGATACCATCACTAAGTTGGCATATGAGTTCGCACAACTTGTACCCATGGCAACTCCAGTGCTTTGCCTATATAAACTATCATTGAATACGAATATGTTGTTCTCTAATACCATCTCAAGCAGTAGACACAGGAAATCGCATTCCACCATGGGTACATGGTCAAGCAATAACATTTTAACCATGTGTATGCCTTCATGGTTAGGAATGCACGTGAACAAAGAGACGACATCAAAGGTCGACAAAATCAAATCTTCTTTGTTATCAATAGAGTTGGTTGCTTCAAACAAATCACTCAAAAACTGTCCAGTGTCTTTTAGGACATATGGAAATTTGAATAGCACTTCCTTTAATCTGTGGTCAAGGTATATCGAAATGGGCTCTGTGAGCCACCCAGATCCAGCCACAATGGGGCGTAAGGGAGGTGTACTTGAGTCCTTATGTATTTTCGGAAGTCCACCAATACTGGGTATTAATGGTGATTCTACCCGAAAAAAGTCCAACAGATCTTTAGTTAAGACCCCCAATTTATAGCAATCTTCCAACGTGCAGGAAACACGATATACACAGTTTTCCACAAATTGTTGATCAACTTTCTCATAAGATGTATCATTAAGCATTTCCAACATTGTCCCAACATAGTAGGACCTCTCCATTATTACAGTACGACCCCCTTTGTCTGCCGGTTTGATGATAATAGTGTTGTTGTTCCTCAAATCGGTTAACGCTTTCTTCTCAGATGGTGATAAATTGTCAACTGCTAGATCCTGGAAATGTCCATAGCCATGATAGATATGGTTTTCTACACCTCTAAGGAACGTATCCAAACTAGAACTTAATGTAGGATTGTATAGGCTTTTACGCCTAAATAAATGTTCATTCCTTGGTGCAACATTTTGAAACTGTAGTTTCAAGGCTATATCTCTAGTAAAGAGCCTTACAGCTGCTAAAATGTCACTAATGTCAGTTTTTGTACTTGGGATGAAGGTCAACCCTTTTTCAAGCACAGACAATTCACTTGCGTTCAACTGATATTGTGATATGTTGCATACTAGTGATCGTTTGTCCACCTCTTCCTGGGTTGATTGTACCTGCCTGTTTGATCGTTTCTCAAACTCTGTTCGTGCCCTGATACATATTCGATGGACCTCTTGCGGCCCGTTCGTATTGGAAAAGGGACATCCGGAAAATCCCGTTTATCTACCGGCCGTAACTTGTCCAATTGTATTTTTCTACGGACTATAGTATTCCCATCGGAGACATGTGGGACAATGTCTATAGTTGAAGTTTGTGCTGGAGTGAAGTAGACAGATGTAACTGATTGTGGGGTATCAACTGCCCGTGGAGATGCCCTAATATCAGTACTAGTTTTATCATTTGATCCAAGATTGTTACTCACAGGGTCATTGGAATTGCCTATTGGGTTGGTTGTATCAAATGTACTTACAGGTTTCCGTGTCATACCTCTATTAGCTTTGATAACACCACTTGATTGCTGTACCATGTGGGAAGTGAGATCATGCTCATGAGTCTGCTGTGCAGGCTTGGTACGACTATGTGATTCTATGTTGCCATTAATAACTTTAGGCCATAGGAATACATTATTAAGTTGAAAATCCTGTTTATCTCTAGATAACTTGCTTTTCTTTTGTTTCAAAAGTGTATCACCAAACCTGGAAACTTTATCCATAATTTCTAGTATATACGCATTGGATAAATCAGCGCCAATAAGGTCTGAGAGATGTTGCTCATGTAACTTCACATTAGTCACCAAATCGTCCTCCATAGGTTTAAAAAATTCAATAATTAATTTCATATGTGCCCTACTGGCCTCTAAGTTGATGACTTGCCATTTGGCCAGTAGGTCTGGATATACATTCCCATAGGTGGGCATATTTAGTATACGAAGGCCTCGGGGTATAACATTGAAGTGCAAACTTGCCTCTAAATGCTGTCGTTGTAATAGTAGCCGTTTATATTTAAATAGGTCATTTTCAATAGCTCGTTTAAGTTGTTTTATCATGACTATATTATCTGTAACCAAATCATCATTCATAGGCACAAAGTCTTCCATTACAAGTAATGGATTGTTATTGGATTCAAAAAATATAGATGAAACATTATATGTGCTACCTCTATTGTCCTCGCGTTGTGCACCGTTCGGTTCTACATCAACAGTTCCTTTATCGTTTGTTGCACGTAGCACACCCTTCGGTTCAGCTGCATGCATAGTATTGTTGATTCCACACAAGCGTTCATCATTTGCAGTGTCCATCACGACAAAAAAGGGATATATGACAGAAAACCAGCCCCTCAAATGAGTAAAAATAGAAGAAGCAGTCCCAAATAACCACGAACGGATGGATACAGGTTCTATGAGGTCACAAAAACACTTATGTTAAAGCCGTGGCTAGAATGATAATCCTCGTACAATGACCCAATGTATAAAAGAATGCATCCAAAAATCTTCTCGATGCAAGGCTTAAGTGTAATAAATCCAGGTACGAATGTAGGTAAAATAAGTTTAATGAAACAAGAAAAGACGTAAGCGCTTTCACTATTAACAATAGCTTCCTCAGACGTTGCATGTTAAAAATACAAATGCTAATAAATAGCTACAAAGTCACATCTCTCGATGCTACCATAATACGTAACTTCCTGTATATCTAATAGCTCTAAACATAAATAAATAAAATGTGCATAAAAACGATTGTCCAAAACAGACGCTTGTCCTATACTAAAAATACATATTAAATCCATCATATAAAAATTCTAGCGCTTGCTATAAGTTAACACACTTAGTCTAATGTACGGACAAACATTGACATTAATGTCAAACATCAAAGTTCTAGCTATGATTGTAGAGAAGTTCATGTACATACTTCAGTTGGCTCTATAGGTTGTAAATCACATACGGCAAAATGCCGCATCAAAGCTAAATACACTATGGTGAAATTCCTCATGGCTGTTAGCTACGAATGAACGTGGTAATATATAAATATGGAAAATAATGTAATCTGTATATGTGATAGAAAAAAGCATCTGTAAGATTGAATTGTAGGCTAGTAATCACATACGACAACCGCCATGTTTTAGCTAGGTACACAATAATACAATTGCTCTTTGATGTTAACTACGTCTAGGCATTATATACATTAAAAATGTATTGTATGTGTGTGCTAAACAGGAGAAATTGTATGATATTACAACTGGTGGTATTGACCTTCATCCCAAGTACAAAAACTGACATTAGTGACATTTTAGCAGCTGTAAGGCTCTTTACTAGAGATATAGCCTTGAAACTACAGTTTCAAAATGTTGCACCAAGGAATGAACATTTATTTAGGCGTAAAAGCCTATACAATCCTACATTAAGTTCTAGTTTGGATACGTTCCTTAGAGGTGTAGAAAACCATATCTATCATGGCTATGGACATTTCCAGGATCTAGCAGTTGACAATTTATCACCATCTGAGAAGAAAGCGTTAACCGATTTGAGGAACAACAACACTATTATCATCAAACCGGCAGACAAAGGGGGTCGTACTGTAATAATGGAGAGGTCCTACTATGTTGGGACAATGTTGGAAATGCTTAATGATACATCTTATGAGAAAGTTGATCAACAATTTGTGGAAAACTGTGTATATCGTGTTTCCTGCACGTTGGAAGATTGCTATAAATTGGGGGTCTTAACTAAAGAACTGTTGGACTTTTTCCGGGTAGAATCACCATTGATACCCAGTATTGGTGGACTTCCGAAAATACATAAGGACTCAAGTACACCTCCCTTACGCCCCATTGTGGCTGGATCTGGGTGGCTCACAGAGCCCATTTCGATATACCTTGACCACAGATTAAAGGAAGTGCTATTCAAATTTCCATATGTCCTAAAAGACACTGGACAGTTTTTAAGTGATTTGTTTGAAGCAACCAATTCTATCGATAACAAAGAAGATTTGATTCTGTCGACCTTTGATGTCGTTTCCTTGTTCACGTGCATTCCCAACAATGAAGGTATACACATGGTTAAAATGTTATTGCTTGACCATGTATCCGTGGTGGAATGCGATTTCCTGTGTCTACTGCTTGAGATGGTATTAGAGAACAACATATTCGTATTCAATGATAGTTTATATAGGCAAAGTACTGGAGTTGCTATGGGTACAAGTTGTGCGAACTCATATGCCAACTTAGTGATGGTATCTTGGGAGACCAAAGTACTGATGAACCATGACAACATAATCTTCTATCGAAGATTTGTGGACGATTTGTTCATTCTTTGGAGGGGCACTATGGACTCCCTCATACAGTTCCACAAATATTTAAATGGTCTACCTAGTTTCCTTAAGTTCACAATGGAGTTTTCTTGTGAATCTATCAACTATCTTGATACTACCATCACCAAACGTGGCAATGAATTCACCTCTTGTATTTACAGGAAGCCTTGCTATGTGCCATCATATCTTGCCGGTGACAGCATGCATGACAAGAAAATTTTTGAAAATATAGTGAAAGGGCAGGCACTCCATCTTTCCCGCCTATGTTCCCATGAAGTTGATTTTGAACTACATCTGGGTCAGCTGAAAGCGAGTTTCATTGCAAGGGGTTATGATCGTGCAAAGGTGGAGCGTCAATGTGAATTGGTTCATAAATTAAGAAAGACACGAGGCAAACCTTATTTTGCCGAAAGAAAATGTATTACTCAAAAGACAATACATGACAACAAACAGTTGTCTATAGTTATGCCATTGGGCATCAATACACCATTTGTACAACGAGTCATAGACAATCATTGGAATACATTAATGGTTGATGCAGACATCAGGCAGATAGTTGGCAACTGCCCTAAGTACACCTTTCAGAATACTAGTAATCTGAAGCAATTGTTATGCTACCCGAGGATATCTGGCACAGTAGACCATCACATTCCATCATGGCGGAAGGGGACTATGAAGTGTGGGTCCTGTGCCCAATGTGCTTTTATTGACACCTCAAGGTTTTTTAGATGCCCAAATGATGGGAAACTCTGGGAACTACATCATAGTTCCAACTGCAATACTAAGCACGTTGTATATGTGGCATGCTGCCAAATTTGTTTTTCGTTCTACATAGGAAAGACAAACAGGACTATTCGGGAAAGAATTCGAGATCATCTTTATGCGTATGGAAGGAGAGAATCGTATAGCGCAATTTCTAAGCACATGCTTACATTTGGAGGAGAACATAAATTTTTATTCCAGATTCTACAGGTTGTGTACCCCACAGTGAGGGGGGGTGACATAGTTAATGTCACGGAAGAGTTGGAACTAAAGTGGATATTCAGACTGGGTGCACACAGATGCCTCGGCCTGAATGAGACTTTATCAATAAGACCCATACTTAAGTCCAGGCCACTAAAGTGACTATCTTTTCTTGTGCTTCATATAAAGTTCACTCTACACTATAATCTCTTTTACCTACAGATGGCTCCCTATTGTTTTAACATTCGGGTTGCCACGCTTGGGATAAGTATATTAATACACTAAAGGGACCATGTTAGATAGCTAATGCCCGAGTCAATTAGTGATTAGTCAATGTCACGGAAGAGTTGGAACTAAAGTGGATATTCAGACTGGGTGCACACAGATGCCTCGGCCTGAATGAGACTTTATCAATAAGACCCATACTTAAGTCCAGGCCACTAAAGTGACTATCCTTTCTTGTGCTTCACATAAAGTTCACTTTACACTATAATTTCTTTTATCTATAGATGACTCCCTATTGTTGTTTTTTATATTTGGGCTGTCACGCTTGGAACAAGTATATTAATACACTAAAAGGGACCATACTAGATAGCAAAAGCCCGAGTCAATTAGTAAAGTAACACTCTAGGCTATGTACACATTTAGTTACAGTATCATAACACCGTATGATGACAAGTGATCAAATCAATATGGACTGTAGTGCCATGTTAATGTATTTTTGGCGCCATTCATGCATCCGTATCTACACATATATTCTGATTACTTACAGAACGTTGTGTCCGTAGCGATATCCCCATGTATCTATAGTGTGACTCATGTATTCTTATATGCACTATGACACATGAATACCAACAGAATATCATCCAGTTAGCTTGCACCACTTCATATTTTCAATTCCCATATCACTAGTTGTAATATCATATAATTTCTCCTGTTTAGCACACACATACAATACATTTTTAATGTATATAATGCCTAGACGTAGTTAACATCAAAGAGCAATTGTATTATTGTGTACCTAGCTAAAACATGGCGGTTGTCGTATGTGATTACTAGCCTACAATTCAATCTTACAGATGCTTTTTTCTATCACATATACAGATTACATTATTTTCCATATTTATACATTACAACGCTCACTCGTAGCTAATAGCCATGAGGAATTTTACCATAGCGTATTTAGCTTTGATGCGGCAATTTGCCGTATGTGATTTACAACCTATAGAGCTAACTGAAGTATGTATATGAACTTCTTCACAATCATAGCTAGGATTTTGATGTTTGACATTAACGCTATTGTTTGTCCGTACATTAGATTAAATGGGTTAACTAATAGCAAGCGCTATATGTTTTATATGATAGATTATAATATGTATTTTTAGTATAGAACAAGTGTTTGTTTTGGACAATCGTTTTTATGCACATTTTATTTATTTATGTTTAGAGTTACCCAGACATACAGGAAGTTACGTAGTATGGTAGCATCGAGAGATGTGATTTTGTAGCTATTTATTAGCATTTGTATTTTTAACATGCAACGTCTGAGGAAGCTATTGTTAATAGTGAAAGCGCTTACGTCTTTTCTTGTTTCATTAAACCTGTTTTACTTATATTTTACTTACATTCGTACCTGGATTTATTACATTTAAGCTTTGCATTGAGAACATTTTTGGATATACTCTTTCATATATTGGGTCATTGCACGAGGATTATCGTTTTAGCCACGGCTTTAACATAAGTGTTTTTGTGACCTCAAAGAACCAGTATCCATCCGTTTGTGGTTATTTGGGACTGCTTCTTCTATTTTTACTCATTTGAGGGGCTGGTTTTTTGTCATATATATATATATATATATATATATATATATATATATATATATATATAGGTGTCCTGGCATAAATTTAATTTGCATATGGTCGTCCTGTGCATAGTCAATCCACGTTGGTCAGCATATGTAGACGGTCAACAGCTGTGTGAGATCAAAAGTCCATTTGCAGGGTGTAGCCTTTTCCAGTGGGAGTGTGTGATCTTAGATTTAGAATATATAATTAGCATGGGGTGTGGGGGTACAGCCCATCACATGGATGTGCAGGGGGGCTTGCTCTCTTGCAAAAACACTTTTCTTTTCCTTACATGTTCTCAAATTTAACCTTGGAGCATGTGCTATAGTGTGCTGACATTGTTTTATTTCCCACTTAAATGTGTTGATGTAAAGCAAACCAATGTTTCTGTGGATCAACTATTATTAATATCTGTGTGGTTGACTCCATTTGGTTGAATGAAACATATGGTAGACAGATGTGCAAGCTCAACAATCCTTAGGTAGGGGAATATACATTTTCCAAAGATAATGTGTGATTTTGGAGTTAGCATGTATAATTAGGAGCAGATTCAGGGGGACTAATCACCCCCTTCAAAAACAGTTGTGTTTGGTTTAACCCACTTTAGGTTAATCCCTAGAGCATGCATAGACTGTGTTGACATTCTGTGTTTTGGCATACCAACATTGAAACATTGATACACTGGTCATTGATATAGCTGGTTGCTCAGACAGCTGCCCTACTTTTATATATATATATATATATATATATATATATATATATATATATATATATATATATATATGTGTGTGTGTGTGTGTGTGTGTGTGTGTGGGATCTGTACAGATCCCTGAATGATGCACTTTCCACTGAAGCAGAAATCATTGAGCATACTTCACCGAAATTGCTGACACCGAAGCAGCACTCACTTTCGGAGAATATGCTCGTTGTGCCTGTCATGTGGTTAAGGGAAAATTCCCTTTCCCCACTGGGATGCAGACTCCCACATTGGGGGTGCAGGGGGGTTTGCCCCCCTGCATAGAAGTAGGTTTAATGTTGTATTTTCTTTTTAAACATACTTTACCATAAGCGCTGTTTTGGTGAAAAGAGCTTTCGGCAAAGTATGTTTGGTGATAATGAATTCGGACTTTAGAGCTTTCAATCAAAAGTCCTAGATCTAAATATATATATATATATATATATATATATATATATATATATATATATATATATATAAAATCTGTAGAGAGAGAAAGAGAAGTTTTTTTTTTTTTTTTTACCTGATCCATAAATGCAAATATCTTGATAACCTCAACCATCACTTTATCACTTTCAACTTATTCTACACTACACCCTTCAACTTATTGGTTACATTTAGACAAAGCAGTTATTGCATGGAATACACTACCAGGAAGGTGGTAATATAAGGCTGAGAGTTAAAAGAATGACTTGTTTACACTCATGACTGCGAAGGGTGCTCCTGTTTAGTTAGGGAAGTAACAGAGAGACACTATTTCCTAGCCTTCCTAGATAATGTCAGTCATTGGGAAGCCTGGAAACAGTTTCTTAGAAGCCAGTTTAGAGTTAGTGCTGCTGTTTTGCTCCTAGTCCAAGGAGTAGAATAGGGGTTGTTGATTAGTGATTACCCATGGTAAGGCAGTGTATGTGGGACATCTCTGACTGGTATTGTTTTTTCTGCAGCTTAGTTATCAGTTGTGCTAAGATGCTGCATGTGCTATCCAGGGCATCTTCCTGCTAGAGGCAAGACAAGAGCTAATATGAAGTTTCATTATATACATTGTAAAAAATATATATCTATATCATACCTCTTAACTGTCAAGATTTTCAGAGAATGCCCAGATTTTAGTCTTATATTTTTGATCTGCTTCCCATAAAATGTATGATCTTCTTGCAAAGCATTAAAGTCTGACGTTACTAAGTAATGGCATACATTTGAGTTTCAGATTTCATACCATTTATAAAATGAAAGCTAATGCAAATCCTCTTATTCTAGCAACTTTATTTATTTTATTTATCCTTTGTTAATGGATTAGTCCCACTAGACTAGTAACCTCTTTTCAGAGGAGACCTGAGGCAGTATTTACACTATTAGGGGAATTTGTCCAGTGCATTGGGGGAACTTCCCCAGCTCTTGTTGACAGATGCTTTGGGATCTTTTAAATCCACCTGAGCTGCCATCAACTCAGACAGATGTGGCCTCAATTTAACCACTCATCCAAAGGATAATATATGTTTATATCATCTATATCAGTTTGTCAAAAGGCTATTCAGAAAATACCCACTCATCGAATGCCTATTTATTGAAGCAACTCTTAAGCGAACAGCAGATTTACACTAGGGTAAACCAGCGGTTAGCCACTGTCTGGAATTTTTTCTTTTTCACCACTGTAGTGCGATCTCAGAGTTGGTATATTTAGTTAGGGAGTGTGAGGGTGTGATCCCACGCTTTGGCAGATTTTTAATTTTTTTGTGGTTCCTGGGTTTAACAACCGCTTCTTTGTCCTAGTGAAAATCCGCCATTTGCTGAAGAGCGGCTTTGAGCAATATTTAAAATTCGTCTGTGATTTTAGGTCTTTGTCCCACTATTATTTTTTGCTTTGCCCAGATTTTTTTGCACTTAGAAGATGAAAGGTAATATATAAATATATATATATATATATATATATATATATATATATATATATATATATATATATATATATATATATATATATATATATATATATGTATATATCATTTAGTTTAATTAAAACACATTTCATGTTATCCTAACTTACATGACATAAATCACAAATAAAGGAAGATCATCATTGTACGTCACTAATATTAGTATTAGTGTTTGCGAGTTAGGTTAGAGTAAATGTATAGCAGAAAGATAGATTTACTGGTTTCCATGTCTGCTGCTATATGTGTCTAACAATCTTGTTTAGAAGTATTGTTATGGAAATGTTTTTAATAGGCTAAGGAATCACATTAGGATTAGGAGCGGGGGGGAGCCCCACATGCCTACCATAGAATGTATGCTAATCTCGACTGAAATACCCTAACCCTACCCTGCCACTAATCCTAACCCCACACATTACATTGCTAAAACCTGTTTCCCTAACAGTACCACTACCAAGATGTCACTTGATTTTCATTTTGTTGCTGAGGTTGATTGATAGTGTGCTTTTTTAGTGAGAGAGAGGTAATCAATGTTTTGAATTCGCTCTTACTACTCATTTAGTATTTTATGATTCTCTCTCTTTTTGTTCTACCATTTGTGATTATCGCTTTTGAATTTTCAGCCTTTCACAATATAATCATAGATATATATATATATATATATATATATATATATATATATATATATATATATATATATGGGTTTTATGAGTGTGATCATGCATTTGTTAAACTGAATGTTTAGTGAGGATGTTTATTTTGTTGAAGTACTGGTTCATTACTTCATTACAGGATCTTGGTATTTGTTTGTCTGCTTGCTACACAGTGGGAGTAGGATTTTGCCCTTTCCACACTGTTTTGCAATATCAGACTTGGTATATATAATTATCAGTAAGTGTGGGCATAATTTATTTTCTTTATTTTTTTTACTAAGTAAATTTGACCATTTTTGGTTGATGTAGTGTATGCCGATTTAGTGAGTCTGCAGTGTAGTGTCATATTATATGTATAAAAAGTAGGCACTATCTACACAGATTCAGGAACTTGTTATATCATCTTTGGAGAAGTGTTCCTTTCAAATTTATTCCTAGACAAGTCAGAATAATCCAGCTTCAGCAAAATAATTGGTGGATATAGCTTAATGATATGTGGATGCAGATGAAGGATCACTGATTTCAGGACAATTTTCCAAGTTGAGGATAGGATTGAAATCATCATTATCACCCTTTTTCCAATTTTTCTACATAGGGTCAGGGTATTGTGTCATGTAAACTGTTATCACCTCTCTCAGTTCACTGCCGTCGTTTTACATTCTTTGAAAGCCATGCTTGACTGTCACGTCTACTCTCATGCAGTCTGTCAGTCTCTTTGGTAAACATCCTCATTTCCCCTTGACTTTTTACTGTATCTCACAGATTCCCCTCATCAAATGATTTTCTGCTTTCCTGCACTTGTGTCAAACCATCATAATCTGTTCGACATTCTCTGCAATTGGAGCTATTTTGGCTTCTGCTCCAATATCAAAATTTCTTTTTTAAATTGAGCAACTTGAACTTTGATGCAACACCATCAAGTGGTTGGTATAATGGAGTATTGTAATAAAATATGAATGAATATCACTACGATTACAGTTGATAAATACTGAAAGAAAAGTAAAAAATATATTAACATCTGTGATGTTTGGCATAACTGTGTGCTGGATGGTCTTCTAGTGATTTCTCTCACTTTGTGTTACTCTATAGAATACATACTAGGGAATATTCTGGTTTAGGAAAAGGAAGATGGGGAAAACAGAGAAGCCCTATTCAAGTAGGAAAAAGCATATTGCAATAATGCAAGGGAAAGAGTAGCAACAATTATTCCTACAGTGAAGGAGCATCTAGTCAAAATTCAGGATGCTAAAAACACAGCTATTATAAGAATAAGATATTCTGAATTGGAGACAAACTGACAGTCTTCATTTTCACAGTTGAGAACAACTTCTGTACCAGATGAAACATTCTATGAGGAATGAGTTCTGCTGCTATCTATATATCTATATATATATATATATATATATATATATATATATATATATATATATATATATGTTTACTATCAAAATGTCAACATTCAAAACAAATACTGTTTTGAACGTCGAACCATAATGTCGAATTCCTGCATGCTAATTAGGTCTAAATGTTGAATATGATGAAGAAATTTAGCAGATTCAACATTTAGATCGAATAGCGAGTGTGCTGTCCACACAGAAGCTAAGGTAAGTCTAGCCCCTAACCATCAAATTCACTATTTTGCAACACCCCTGTGAGGGTCTGTGCCCCACACCCCCTACTAAGTAAATATTCCAACTCTGAGATTGCACTACAGTAAGCAAATGGATGGATTTCCCAGTTTGAAATGTACCACGATCTGTAATCCTCACATCGAGGCTCGTATCAGCGAATGCACAGTGGCTTTCGCTGATACAACTTTTTCACTCAAGTAACGTTCGGCAAATGGAAATCGACCAACCGTAGTTTGACATTCCTGTGTTTCCCGAATATTACTTCAACATTTTGGTAGTAGT
>NC_056741.1:660365073-660427573 GCF_019279795.1 Protopterus annectens | reverse complement strand
TTTACAGGGCTCTACAGACTGCCAGTGCTATTTTTCAGTGAAATGGGTTTTAGGTCAAATGAGTTTTCGGTCAAATGAACTTTAGGTCATTTTGTTTAGGTGAAATGGGATAGGTCAAATGAACTTTCAGTCAAATGTAGTGAACCCATATATATATATATATATATATATATATATATATATATATATATATATATATATATATATATATATATATATATATATATATATATATATATATATATATATATATATATAGATATATATATATATATATATATATATAGATAGATATACACACACACACACACACACACACACACACACACACACACACACACACACACACACACACACACACACACACACACACACACACACACACACAAGCAAAATGAAAAAGCATCACATTTCTAAAATCTGGAGAAATATCATAATAAAGTAAACTTGCCCCACTGTGTAAGACTTGAAGATGTGAAAAACATCACTTATTCAAGAATTTTCATAAAAATATTAAAATAAAAAAAGTTAAAATTTAAATTTTTTTGAGATATACTGTTAATGTTTAAAGAACATTATATAAAAATGGGTCGAACCAAACTAATATATATATATATATATATATATATATATATATATATATATATATATATATATAATACAGCAGGATTTTAACAAACTCTTAATAGTCAACTGTCCATGTATATCTTTTGACAGTGCTGCTTTCTATCTAATTTTACCATTTTAACTCTGGGTTTTTCAATTCATTGCACATTCCAGCTGTCCTGGTCCTAAATCAGTTCTAACACACATGAACATAATTTCTTAAACTTAAAACAAATTATACTATGTTTATATAACCCATTGCTTTTTACATTTTCATGTAAGGTCATGTCAATATTAAGTAATTGTTTAGAAAAACTTTCTCTAGTTTTCACTACATAAAAGAAGCCTCATAAGAAAACTGTAACCAAACACACTGACCCAGTACTGCTCTTAGGAATGTCCTACACTGGTCCCAGAACTTTTCTCAGCATCTCTCTCTGTTTTGCACAAAGGTTTAGGACTATGGAGCAGATTCAGTAAAGCCTACACATTCTGCTAAGACCACATGTGGATTGCAGCATGATACGCACATGATAGCACACAGTTTCATATTCACTAAATGGCTGTGCATGGTCTTTAGAGCTCCACAGGCACAGGAAACATTGTGGTATGCTAATTACAGCATAAGCAGCTTAATTTTACTTATCCCTCACTCCAGTACCAGACCACTGAGATCTAATGACAAATTAATGTTAAAAGACCTCTAAATCTTGTAATCAAGCCGGTAACTCTAACTACATAGCAAAAACTTGGAACTTACTCTCTCCTGCCATAACACTTGTACCCTCTCTAACAAAGTTTAAAACTGCAGTAAAGAATTATCTCTCCAAATACTGGATATGTACCTGCACTAGCCCAGGTTAATCTCCCTCAGCTTACATTGCTAAGTGGCTCCCATTTTTTTCTCCTCATTGCTACTTGCACTGCTACCCAGATAGCATACTGCATTCTATTCCTTTCTACCTCACTTATGTAAACATTTTTTTTTATTATTTTTTCCTGGAATTATATATATCCATTGTTATCTGAACTGTTGATATTTTACTGTTAATTGTATTTTGTATTTATTAAATATAATTTGTACTTCTGGAGCTTTTCTCCCCGGGCCTCCACTGAAAATGGATATGTATCCAGTTGGACTTTCCTGGTTAACAAATGTAAAATAAAATAAAATAAAAATAATCAACCAATTCAAGATGGAGGAGCTATTCAACAATCTGTAAAGCAACTGTGTATACTCAGCATAGGTGTTCCTTATAAATTACAAAACTGGAAGGTATTCCATATGGAAATACTGTTAGGGGCTGCGGTTGCTGTTATACATATGTATGTTCAACAGGCACAACTCTATACTGCTGCTTCAGCAAATAGACTCTGGCCAAGAAGGAAAAGGGTATTTAGACCCCTGTTAACTTACCATGGTCTGCATGATGTGGAAGTTGTAGAGTGCTACAGGTTGGATAGAGACATGCTACAGGAACTCCGCAACTTCTGTCTTCCACAACTAGCAACGGTAAACTGACAGAAACAGTACCTATGGAGACTAAGGTACATGTGGCACTTAAAGCTTTAGCTACAGGAACCTTTCAGAGGCCAACAGGGCATATGCTGTGGATATCACAGGCATCAGCATCAGGATCCTAAATCAATTCTTGAATTCATTGCATGACACTGATTACATACAGTTTTCCCCATACACACATGGAAATGACAGGATGATGACACCATTGCAAGATCAAAACTCTTGAAACCCAACTGGTGATGTGGGAACACATAAATAGTACTTTGTTCTCCACTCTCCAAACAGCAGGAAAATGGCAGTTTGTAGAATGCAAGGAATAACACATAATTTACTTGTTATGTATGCTTTCCACACAATTTTGAAAAAATATGTACACATGTACAATTCAAAAGTAAATTATATAAAATTGCTAGGCACCTCCCACTGTGCAAGCACTCCCCTTTCTGGTGTCGATGGGAAATCTTAGAAGCATTACACCCCTGTCTTATTGACAATATAGTACTTTATATCACCATGGAATAGGATAGACATGACTGTAAGGTAACTAGTTTTAACAGTAATACTTGCAATGACAATTAATAAGGCTGTGTATCTGTGGAAGTCAATGGATGGCAAAAATGTCTATGCCAAGAGTGAAGTATAAGAAGTGCATATAGATAATTGAATTCCCTAATACATATAAATAATTATCTTCATAACTTGTGAACAAATCTAGCATGCACCTGAAAAATACAGGCATACTTTAGCAACATCAGGAGTCTTTGGTGCAGATAAATCTAAAGGAATGTGAATCATATGTGTTCTACAAATACACAAATCCTCTCACCTTCAAGTTCCCTAGCTACACAGTTACCTTGTTATAGTGCAGACTCATGCCTCTGAGAACAGTGAAGATGCAAATGAGGTGTGACCTTATTAGCTTTGCTGTATCCCAAACTTTTGGCTTTGTGTAGCTGATGTAAACATAGTGTAGGCCCTACCTCATTGTTTGTTGCTAATGGTTAGTGGGGGGGGAGTAATGCACAATAATTCAGACGTTTTTATCTGCAGTGGGTGTGACAACCAGGATACATTTACAAAGTGTATAAATAATTGTATCAATGTTCTAAACAGAAGTCAGCAGTACACATTCCTCAGTTTCTGTTCACTAATATCCAAACTCCCCTGCCTTTGTAAAAAACAAACTGTATATTATAGTCATTTAATATTATCATACAATTTAAGGAAAATGATACAAAATGCCTTACTGACTGCACGTCTCAGATTACTGTTCAGATAAGAGAAGAATGAGCACCATACAAAAATAAGACAGAACTACATTGCTGCAAACCATAGTCATAAATGGTTATATGATCACTCATTTCACTACATTTGAAATTAACACATGTACAAATAACTCAGAAGTGTACAAGTCCTTATGTTTTGTTAATACTGTAGATGATTTGAGACTTGTTTGTATACAAAATTATTTTCATTTCTCCAGTAAAGCTATTTCTGTGGCAAAAAGAGATAAGATACCCTTACTGTGTTTTGTAGGTTCATTGATGTGGGAGTTCAAATCCAAACGTGTCTAAAAATCTTTCAGGTGTACTAAAATATATTTTGTAGTGCTGTTTATTTTATAGATTTATTTTCTTTCTTCTTCTTTTTTAATGCCAGTATTTGCAATGTGCATGACTTACTGCAAACATAGGAAATGGATTAACACAATAAATGTCATGTAATGTACTTCTCTGATAACCAATACATTAACTACACCTGTGAATCACCTGTGTGTGTGTAACATATCTGCTAAACATGCTGCTCCACATAGCATATACTATTTCTGGATCATGATTGAAGTCCCACCTCTGTCTTTTAAAGATAAAGCCTAATAAACACTGCTCTCAAGGCTGAAACAAGTTTATCTTTGCTTGTCTCATTTGCACAATACATAACATCATGAAAACCTGGACTAATGACCCACACAAGAAGCAGAGAGAACACCTGTGGACAAGATGCAGACATCCTCAATTTCAAGGATATATTTTTGCATCTTTTGTTTTCCATCATGCAATGTCCCTTAGCAACATTGCACAGTGGTTGACAATAATTCCCAATACCTGCAAGCCTAAAACACCTGGAGACAAGGAGAAGACAGTAGACAATTTCAAAATGGATACATTGTATCAAGTATGTCAGTTACCATGCAATCATGCTAAGCAGTGTTGGCAGCGGTTAACACACAGAAGTTTATAATGAATAGGAAAATGTACAGCTATTGTTTAACTATTCCTGTGGCAGCAGGTGTAGTGTAAAGCTGAAATACAGGTGGTCCTGTGTTTTACTGCAGGAAGTTCCAAATATTTTTACTGTTGCTCCAGTTTACTTTATATTAAATATCACATAAAAATTAAACATAACTATAAATAATAATAGGTATAATTAGCAGTGGCGCTCATGAATTATTTATGTGACTGAAGGTATACTGACTATGCTTTTTAATTGTAATTGTATTGTCTGGCCTTGGATGGCCTTCAGACTTCACTAATACTCATACACATGAATATATTAAACAGGACCTTGTGAGATCACACACAAACATGGTTAACCCCTCAATCTCTCATGTGTATTGCTATATAATTCATGAGTATGTCTGAGAAGCACTTCTTCTGTGGCAATGATGGAAACTTTTGTCTCTTATGCATAGGTTTGAACTCCACATTGTAAAAATCAATTATATCAGTGGATAAAGACAAACCAAAAATATGTCAGGTCATGACATTTATGCCTCCAGTACATGTCTGAAAAGGTAAATCATTTAACAGCTACAGCATCAACCAGCCAATAACCTAATGCCAACTGTCAGATTAACCTTCCAATTTCCAAAACTGCTTTCCTCTCTATTTGACACTGTTGCTCTCTGTTTAACATCACAGAAACACTGTTGACATCATTGCTTGGTTTGAGCACTACCAGTAAAAGTGATAACATGCTTTGGCAGGAAATCATTCTTACCTATTGCTGTTCTTCATGGTTGGACAGGTCTGCTGGTAGAAGGGAAGGTGCCCAATTTATGTAAAGTGCTAAAGTCAAAAGCTTTAGCAGGGAGACTATACTGGCTCCCAGTTCAAGTCTGAGGCTTGGAATAGTCTGGTCAAGGTTGTTGCCAGTGTGACTGGCATTCCACACATTGGAAAATAGTGTAGGCATCACTTTAATGACCTGAAAAGGTGCAAGAGGGATACACCCAACCATTGGCTGGATATGCTCAGGAATGCTGACATCCCACAATTGTGTAAGTATACTAATAAAGAGAATGTATAGTAGATAGAAAGCTGCATATAGGTCCGGACTGGTATGCATACCGCAAATCTCCTGTTATCTTCTCTTTATTCCACAGCAAATGCAGACATTATGGTAAATTGAGAGGCCTGTGCTGCACATCTTGAGAGACTGAGGGAAGCAAGAAGTATGTATGCAGCATAATATAAGTGTTATTTTAGCTTTTAAATGTATTTATTTTCTATATAGTTGCAGCAAAATAAGCACGCACATCCTAACTGTAAAATCAAGCATGTATGCTTCAGTCTGTGGCACAAGCCAACTATAGGAGACAAGTCTAAGACTGTAGTCAGATGCTGTGGGTTCAAATACCACAAGTAACAAATACAAAATAGTAAAATTCTTGAAATATATCACATAAATTAATTTCTACAAAAGTGGCATAAATGCCCTATTGTTAACTTGATCTGTATAATTGGACCAATCATATGTGCAATATCTGCACATTGCAAGGATTAATTTGAACATTCCTTAATTATAGTTTGTAGTTGTTAAGAAGTATAGCTAAATGTAAAAGTTCAAATAAAATACGTTATTATTGTGATAATGCATTGTATGTCACATATGATAGTAATTTTATCTCTTTTTTTCCTCTCACACCAACCCTTATCTCTCTTTTTTTCTATGTGTTGTCAGAACATTTCCATGTCATCCATATCTTCCATCTCTGACAAATCACAAAATGCTTTACATCACAGGGAGGTAGGCCAAGCCCAGTGGCTCAACCTGCCCCCAACTCCACTGGCTCTGGCACTGATGCACAGCACATCTGGGACTCGACTTGGCAGTACTGCCTCTGCAGCCCCTGCACTACCTGTGTCCTCAGGTAGCATTACCCTGGCAGCTGGTCCTTTGGTATCGTATGGACTACTGCAGAGGTGGGTGATTTTATCACCCACTGGAAGATGCCAGAATTGGTGTGTAGGGTTATGCACAGCACCATAGTGCATGCCTATGCTGCTTGGAGAGGCAGCTATCCCTTATAGTTTTTAGGAGAAGACATCAAGCACTCCAACAGCCAGTGAAGTAAGGGGACAGTGATAATAGTCCTGTGGGTGAGGACTAGATTCTCACTGTTCCCATGTTTGATGGGCATGAGCATCTGTTGTCCCCTCCCTAATCCCAATCATGGTGTCGCCCAACCTACTGGGTCCCTCACTATCCCTGTGTCTTGTCTTGTTTGCCCTGTTTGTTTGCATCTGCTTCCTCAGCTACCCTACTTACCTGACCCAGAAATACCTACGTCCCTTATAAACACACAAAAGAAATTGCCCCATACATAGCTCTCCACATCACACACATGTTTTCTTGACACACTTGATTCAATTGCCTATACAGCCTGATTGTGTTGTTGTCACCCCTCTTTGATGAAGTAATAGTCCAAAGTCAGATAATATTCTGTGCCATATTTTCATGGTACCCTGTTGAAGAAATTTATATCTATGGTTCTTTCTTACTTCCCTCCTGCACATTTCTATATTGCTTTCCCTTAGACTTTCCTCTGCATGCCCCCACCCCTTTATCACTTTCCTACATACCCCACTTTAACTCCTCTAATCTGGTCAAAAATTAAAATCACACATAACACACTCAAGTTAAAAAAAAACAGCACTTTGTCCTCTATGTTTGCCCAGAGTTTGGCATCACAAACCAATGCCGAACAATGGTGAATGACTCTTCAATTGTGTGGTCACCTCCTCACAATGCTGCTTAAACCTGCTGCACTAAGGTAACACACAGATACACTACCTTTAAGAGGTATTTAATTCCACTATAAATACATATATAAAACTATCTGATACAACTGGAAACAAACCCTATATCATCTGGGCTCCAAAAGGAATGTGTCAATGCATTTACACCTGCTGCCACAGACTCAGCTAAGCAGCAGGTGTGTTTCATATGCTCAGTACTCAGACCTCTCATAATCTTATCAATGAGGCTTATGTTTGCTCAGTGCTTAACTATGTGTCAACAGGGAAAGCAGTATAAATTTGCATCTTGCATATGCAACACTTTGCCATCAGTCATGCAAACCAACTGCTTGGTGGTGGATTAAGGAAAGTTTACTTTAGCATGTATTACCTACATTATGGCTATTGTCGTTGTAGTCTTCATACCATCAAAGTACATGTAAAATCACAAACAAAGGGAAGACACTTGAAAAGAACACATGAATTTACACTGCAACCATCTGTTACCTCCACCCATGCACTTCAAACTTGGTCTCTAAGTATTTGTTCACAAATATATCACTACAACACAGAAATAAATAACAAATGTTTTCTTAAAAATCATGCATATCTTTATAATGACAATAGACATTCAGATTTTTCAATACTTGTAGTAATGTGAACAGCTGTTTGCATATAGTTTGTAAAGCTGTCTCTTAAAGTACACCTGCACATTGGAAACACAACAGCAACTACTGCGGTTTACAAACTCATCAATCTGGTAACAGGCCAAACTTTAATATCTTGACATTTGTACTTAGCTATCTATCCATTTCAGACAGGCCTCCCAACATCTTCTCTCAAACATCCAGAACTGATGTCATTTGCAATAAATTGTCCTGCAGCCTTGTTAAAGTCAGACTTATGCCATGGTGCTTATGTTAACTACAGAGTTCTCTAATCTGTGTACATAAGTAGGAGTTCTAATCTCACTGCAGTGAACTGGTGTGTCTGTATGTCTGTCTAGTCATAGGAGCATAATTGTATATCCTGCAGTCAACACAACAATCCCATGGAGTACCAATATTTTGACAGTTGGACATGTCTACACATCCATTTCAGACAGGCCTCCCAACATCTTCTCTCAAGCATACAATGCTGATGTCACCCACTGCAAATTGCCCTGCAGCTTTGTAAAAGTCAGACTTGTGCCATAGCACTTGCATGAAGTACTGAGTTCTCTAGTCCATGTAGCTAGGCTGGAGTTCTAATCTCACTGAAGTTCACTAGTGTGACTGTGTGTCTGTCTAGTCAGAACATAATTCTGTATCCTGCAGTCATCACTACACTCCTATGGAGTACTAATGTTTTGACAGCTAGACATGCCTGTACATCAATTTCATGCAGGCTTTCCAACATCTTCTCTCAAACATACAATGCTGATGTGATCCACTATAAATTGTCTTGAGTCCTTGTAACAATCAGACTTGTGTTGTTGCACTTGCATGAGCTACTGAGTTCTCTAGTTTGTGTACTTAGTTAAGTAGAGCTTCTAATCTCATTGCAGGTAACGTCTATGTGTGTGTGTGTGTGTGTGTGTGTGTGTGTGTGTGTGTGTGTGTGTGTGTGTGTGTGTGTGTGTGTGTGTGTGTGTGTGTGCGTGTGTGCGTGTGTGTGTGTGTGTGTGTGTGTGTGTGTGTGTGTGTGTGTGTGTGTGTGTGTGTGTGTGTGTGTGTGCATGTGTGTGTGTGTGTGTGCGTGTGTGTGCGTGTGTGTGTGTGCGTGTGTGTGTGTGTGTGTGTGTGTGTGTGTGTGTGTGTGTGTGTATGTGTTTGCACACTAGTTTGATATTAGAGAGCATTTTGCACCAGCATGTGGTATACCGCTATTACCATCTTTGTCTCACCAAACACTACTGATGTTATCACTTATAAAGTGTTGTCTGACACTCTTCAAAACAGACCTGTGCTGTGACGCTTGCATTAAATATGGAGGTCTGTAGCTGGTGTACATAGAATGGTAGGGGTTCTGTTTTCATTGCAGTCAACTAGTTTGTGTGTGACCTTGCTTGACATTGAGAGCTTTTTATACCAACATATGGGACACTGCTTTTACCATATTTCTCTCACCAGACTCTTCTGATGTGATCAGCTAAATAGTACTCCAGACACTATAAAAGCTAGAATTTGATTTGGTGCTTATCTTAAGTAGTGTGCTCTGTAAATATGTAGTTTTAGAATGATATGTGAGTCCATAGCTATGTCCATGACTCCCCCAAACATCTTGTTGTAGCATATGATAATTAAGTCATCCGGTGTAACATGCACTTTGATGGTATTCAAGAGAAACCTGTTCTGCAACGGTAACATTAACAACTGTGTTTGCAATCTATTTTAACTACACATATAGGTGCTCTAATCTGAGAGAAAACTACTCGAGTGTCTATACATACAACTATTACTTATGAGAAAATTATACACAGGGATGTGAATCCATATCCAGGCCATACAGTGCTCTCAATATATTCTCCTCAGCATACAATGATCTTATCATACTTCATAAACTGTAATGTGACAGTGTTACAGTCAGACATATATGGTGCTGTGACTGTGACATTGCATGGCATTCATATGCTAAGTCTATACAGGTGTAATGTTCATATCAGGCCAAGTGCACTGCTGTGTGTTTGGCTGCTAGTACATTATGGTCATTGTGTGACCTTTGAAATAGCTCTTTATTTCACTACCACTTGGCAAACCATTCATGTTTCCCCACACATCCTCCTTTTTCCTCTGACTACATTACATCCTTTCTGCAGAGGAGTGAAGGATGTCATCATATCATATATGTATGCGCACATCATGAAGCAGAGTCTTTCCATGAGTCTATGCAGAGTCTTTCCATGAGTTTATGCAGGCCATCTCCAGACCACTGCATGTATGATTGTCAATTATTTGATGGTGTGGTGCACATGCAGAATATAATGCAATCCAACAAATATATGCATACACACAATAGTCTTACTGTCATCCATAATGCAAATATAGACATGTTTACTTTAATTTTATAATAATGGCTACCATTTCATTTGGTTTTGTCCATCAGCCTAGCAGTGCCCTAGGACCCTATGATCACTTTTCATTTCAGTGTTGCTAGCATTGACACATGCCATATTGAGATGTGGATATACAGTATGGCTACAAGAGGGTGTTATAATCTGAGATGTGATCTAATGTATTGATGGCCATTGCTGCAATTACATTACATGCTTCTTTTATAACAACTGTAGTAATATGCACCCTGGGAACTGTTGACATAGGTTCATAGTTTCATAGGAGGCTAATGGTGCTACAGCCCTTACAAGCACTTACATGCCTAAACATGCTCATCCCAAGTAGCCCAAATTCCTCCCTATTAGGTGGATGTAATTTGCAGAGCAAGTCTATGGTCAATACTGACTAGCCCAGTCCATAAGGGACATGGGTGCCACACACCCCCAGGGGGAATTTGCAGTCTCCTATTCATTTGTCTTGGATGCCTTTGAATAGGGTCAGTGAGTAGTTCTGCTTCACGTGATTTGGAAGTTTATTCCAGAGGAGTGGCAGTCTCTGGGAGATCTAGCTGTCTCTGAAGCATGCACTGTTAATGCCACAGGCTAGTTTAAGATCCCTAGTGTGACTGACTCTTGTGCCATTAGATTTGCAGAAATGCAGCATTTACAACAGGGCAGGGTCAGTGACTGCCCTGTAGGCCAGGCACCACTCACTTATTAGAAGCCAGTACAATACAAAGTATAGTGGAAGGGCTTTTAGTCTATTCACGTATATCATGGCATGGTTTGGATGTACTGTATTTTCTTGTTGAGAAACCCCTGTTATGTCTCTTGCTGCTGCAGGTGTCTAATGAGGTACATGCATTAGGGAGCATTGCACTTTATTAATGTTCTGCTGAAACGTAAGTATAGTGGTGTTATAACATCCTCAGACCTGAATGCGGACCTGAATTATTTATGAGGTACAGGATGTAGAAGGCTTTCCATACCATTGTGCAAACTTAGTGGTCGAAGTTCAGATTGCTATCTACCTGTATTCCCAGGTCTCGTACCACTGGGTTGGAACTCATGGGGGTGGGGGGTGTTATCAATATTGTAATTAACAGGGAATTCCACTTTACCAAAGGCAATACTAATGACACCTTTTTGCATTTATTTGCAAACCGTGGCTCTTGCACCAGTCATTTGTCTGTGCTAGCCCCAACTGTACTATGTTAACATTGTTGGTGGATGCAATGATTACACCTAAATTGCAAGCATCAGCAAACTTGTTAAGCCAAATGTCATCTACTGTAGCCTAGACTTCCAATAACTAGATTCCAAACAGTAAAGGCCTCAGCACAGATCCTTGTGGTATGCCATTGGTGACAGCTCTACAGGTAGATGTTGATTCGCCACCTTTGACAGTGTGTGATCTGTCAGTGAGACAATTGTTTATCCTTCTAGTGATATAATGTTTATTCCCCAGCTGGGAGAGTTTCTCAATGATATTTGAGTGGGAGATTGTGTCAAAAGCCTTGGCCAGGTCAAGACAGGCAATATGTACTGTCTTACCTTAATCCAGGTCTTTGTTGACCTTCTTGAAGAAGCCTACCAGGTGTAATAAGCATGTTCTACCTTTATCAAATCCAAATTTTGTGATCTAAAGTTTGAAAATCACCTATGTTCTTGTTGATATTGCCCATGATGATTCTTTTCATGGCTTTGCAGATGAGACAGTTTAGACTTATAGTTCTATAGTTCCCGGTTTAGGTTGATTGCCCTCCCCTTTGTTCAAGCGGATTACTGTTGCCGTTTTCCACTCTGCTGGAACAAAGGCATTTCTCAGGCTATGGTTAAAGTGGATGCTAAGTGGGTCTGCTAATCCTGTTTTAGATTGCTTAGTAAGCAGCCTAGGATATTATCTGGTACAACTGAGGCCATGTTTTTAGCCTGGGAGAGCACGAATATGACTTGATCTCTAGAGCTACTTGGCAGAGGACTGCTGTCAGGTATGCTTTGGGGTTTGGCTTGTGGGTCAAGAGGGTGACGTTTACGCAACATCTGTCAGCTAGCAAGTTGGTAGTTTCCTCCAGTGCAGTTTCATGTTTAGACTCCTGGCATTAAGCAATAGAACCTTGAGTTTGTCTCCAGTAGAGTTTTTTTATGTTGCTTGCAAAAGGCACTATGGAAGAGGCAAGTGCTTTTGCTAGTATACTGCTGCTTAGAGGACACAGGTGCAGACAATTTCTGGAAATGTAGCATGGTCTGTCAACCATCTCATTCTAATCTGAGAGATACTGGACCCTCCTGGATTGACACTAGAAACTCAGCCAATTATCAATGTCAATTATTTCTTGTTTATATTGTGGCATCATCCTGGGAAATGGTACATTCAACATATACATTCACTGTTCAGTCCATGCTATATCATGTAAATATGTAATTAATGTTCATGCTACAACTGTCTTCAATGACATGCCCTCATCTGCTATACATTATCATGTTTCACCAATCTTTCTCTCATGTGTTCATTCCTACAGTTCATTTGTATGTCCCTATTTAATACACACACACACACACACACACACACACACACACACACACACACACACACACACACACACACAAACACATGCACACACACATCCCCTGACTGTTTATTTATAATGCAGTCTACGTACCCTTACTGATCGTTTACACAACTTTTGTTCAGTATGCCTGACACAGGTTTTCGCAATATTCTGCACTGTACACACTTTCATGTAATGTGTTGAAACTGTGCACATTGCTTTATTAATAACCCTGCTAATCACTGTGGCATTTCTCACAAACACACAGACCTAGTTTGCCCATAGATAAACAGTTTTATATGCCTGTTGCTGTCCGTGTTGCTTTACATGGTTTCCTGGCCAGCAACACTATTGTTCACCACAAAATTGCACTTACTTACATTTAAATGTGGTGCACAGCGTGAATATGTAATTAGTGCTGCTGCTCACTGCACAAACATGCAAACTCTATATAGGCTTTGAGCTAAACGTACATGGAGTTTATTAAATCCACAAGTATATGTGGTTAGACCTAGATCCTACAGCAATCCATGGCTTGATTCTGACAGCCACTATTTACCTACAGTGTGACCCTGACTCACTTAACAATGCTTTCAGGGTCACTTATGAAAAGGGCTGTGTCCAATAGCCTTACCTAGTAAACAAATGTAATTATTATTATTATTGTTATTATTATTATTATTATTATTATTATTATTATTATTATTATTATTATTATAGAGGCCTCCATAAGGATTGGAATTTATATGCTGTATGTACATCTTTTAGTAAACATAGGGGAAGGTACTACCTTACTCTCTACCTCTGTACATCCTTTGTTTTACTGTAGCTATTGCATCTAAAATGCTTTTCAAATTATTGTCTTTAGCCCCAGGAAAAATATATTCATACCCAATATTTTGAACTATCTCTTATTTTCCAAGAATGACTTTCCAGCTATCACTAGCTAATTGTTTGATGCTTGCACTTTCCAGACTATTACCTGGAAAAGAATGAATACAATCTCAGACAAAGATGGCAGCTGTTCTGTAAACACTGCTAATCCTTAACTCCTCTAACTATCTGGAATAAAACTAACCCAGAAGATAAAGCAGAACCATTTTCAACAAGAAATTTTGGAATATCAACTCAAAATAACTCCTAAATAATACCATCAAGAAGAAGTTCGGGTTGGGAGGGTGGCCTAATGGTTAAGGTGTTTGCCTTACAAACACAAGGTGCAGGGTTTGAGTCTCACAAGGGATAATTGGCTAGGCTTAAAATGGCTCGCAAGGGCAGTTAGCTTAGTATGAACCTATGAACCTAAGTGACTGGTCTAGCTTCTAAACAACTAAGATTGGAAAGGATACAGTGAGGTTAGTACAAGCCGTGTGCTTTTGCAGCCTTGCATACTGAAAACTACACTCAAACCTGGAGATAACATCACTGCAAGATGTCAAAAAAAGATAAAAATATGGACACTACCACATCCAAAACCAAAATTTCTGACTTACTATCGCCTGAAAAATATATAAACTCTAAGAGACAGAAGATAACAAAACAACCAGATGCCTCTAAAACTGGAAACAAAAACAAGTCTGAACAACCAGCAAACCTGGAGGATATTAACACAGCTCTACTTCCCATCCAAGAAGCAATAAAAGGTCTTTCTGTGGAACTACAATCATTTGGAGATACCTTTAGCCAAATAATGGACAGATTGGATAAATCTAAAGCCAAAATCATTGAAAATGAGGAGAAAATAACTTTAATAACAAAAAAAAATGATTCTCATGATAAAGAAATCCAAAATATCCAAGCTAAGATTACAGATCTGGAAGCAAGATCCAGAAGGAATAATATCATCATAAGAGGCATTCCAGAATCTGTAACTTACAATGAACTGATTTCTTCTATCACCCAAATATTCAGCATCCTGCTCAAAGAACCTGGAATAGCTAAACAAATAATAACAGAAAGAGCTCATAGAGCTCTGAGAGAAACCCAAGTACTACATAAACCCAGACCTGTATACGCAAAATTATTAAACTTTCAAGATGTTAACACAATTTTGCTGAATGCAAAAAAAAGTGGAGGAACTGTTAACTGGAACAATAACACAATATTGTTGGCTCAAGATCTTCCCCTTCAAATAAGACAAGCAAGACAGCTTATTTCCCCTTACCGCAAATTCCTAATGGAAAGAAAAATAAAATTTGAAATGAAATACCCAAACATACTAATTTTCCACATGGAAGGAGTTAAATGCATGATAATCAATCAAAAAGAAGCAAGAGAAACCTTTCTTGATGTTTTCAAAAAAACTCCCCCACTGGAACATTAAATACACTCACCAGAATGATATCTGGGTATCAAATAGTTGATTACACACATTTCGGTGCTCCGAGTCTGGTTCTTGACTTCTGGACACATACTGGGCCTTCTTATGCCTCTACCAATGGTATTTTAGTATCTTTTCTTCATCTCCCAAGCCACAAGGCTTTGTTGAGGAAATTCAGATCTACTTCTGCCTTTGCCTTTTCCCACGCTGGGAACCAAAATGCCACTGCATACTTTATGCTATACAGCTTTAAAACACAACACTTCTGGGATATCCAACATGCTTAAAAGGTCCCCCTACATCCACTTATGCTGTTGGAACTCTTCTTTACTAAGAGCGCGGACTTAGATTAGCTGTCATGTACCTGTCCGTTTCACGTTTCCGATGAAACTGGACAAAAATGAAATGAAATTCAATGTTTAAAGCATGAACTATATTTAAAACAATCATGTCACTTTAAAATGATATCATCAAAAAGAGCAGAGAAATTAAAAACAAACACCGGAATTAAAATGCCACAACAAAGTTTATTGAAGTACAAAGTACACATAAAATAATGCAGAAAAATTGCATTAAAACATTTAAAATAATATCATCAAAAAGGGCAAAGAAATGACAAACACCGAAATGAAATGCCACAACCAAGTTTATTAGATTAGATGGAATACAATTTAATTAAGCAGCTTCATGAGAAAAAGATTCTACAACGAAGATTCTAATAGCCAAACAAACTGCAACTGCCACGCGCAACTGAAGTACTATTAATACATACTAAATGTTTGACAACAAAACACATTCTCATTACTATTTCTAAGTAATAGCAGTGTCTCAAGCTTGCTAATAAGCCATTGAAACAACAGTCAAACTGGTACATAGGCACTGGCCAAGTTACACCTTTTTCTGGAAAATGTAAACAGGACAGTATCTACATTTCATGCTGTGGAAGATGACAAATGGAGAATGGAGAAACTAAATACGATGCACTGTCCCCACATTCTGAAAGTACAACCAGGAGTCTAGTACAAAACAAATAACTTCCTACAACAATGCGTGCTAATACAAGTTTACGAAGATGCAGTCTGGACTGCCACTATGCAGTTCTGAAATGACAATAAGACTGAATGAAAGACGAGCAATCCTATGGATCAGAAAGATGCATGTATGTATAGAAATTACATGCAGCTAGCACACTTGCCATTTTCTGAGCATAGCAAAGACGTAGTTTTATTTTTCAGTGTGGTCCCTTGCGACAGAATTATGTAAAAGCAAAACAATGTCGGGAAACTGCAAGTGTACCAAAAAGCAAGATGCACAATTTGTTTAACGGAATACGGTTCAGCATAGTAGATGCGGATAATACAAATCGGGGCATGTTTATTGCTAAAAATATTACACTGCATGGTGAAGTTCAAAAATCAGTTTGAATGTATTACATTGCAACACTACTGCTGTGCAAACTGCAGTATTATAATTGCACCAATAATACAAGTAGTCAGAAGGTAAGGTGATCTAACAGTGTAGTGCCTCGCGGGATGCTTTTTGTTTTTGTAACATTTACTGAATAATGACAGCTGAATAAAAGGTGTTTTTGGACATTGGACAACTGAATAACAGTTGTTTTTGTAACATTTACTGAATAATGCAAGCTGAATAAAAGGTGTTTTTCTAACATTTTCGGACGTTGTAAAAAATAGCGGTTTATCACGTCATTAAAAGGGCAGTGGGACAACTGAATGACAGGTGTTTTTGTAACATATATCAGTCAGATGTACGATGACCTGCCAATCACTGTGGACATGCCCTATCCTAGAACCGCCCGCGAGGTACTACACTGTTGGATAACCTACAATTAATGTAACATGAGTCATATTCGTTTTTTAATGAACCAGTTAATCCATTTCAAGGTTGGAGGGGAAACAAAGCCAATTGCAACACTAAATGCACACAATGCAGTAAAACTGTTCTTGAGTGGGATGCAGTCCACATTTTAAGTAAGAGCTATATCTGAATTTGAAAAGCTTAAATCTGCTGTTTTTAATATAGCTCGACACAATCTATAAGCCGATGTAGGAAGCAGCAGTTCTACACTCTCGAGTGCTGAGTCTGGTCATTTAAACAGAAACAACAATGCCTCTGATAGATAAGAAGCATTGTACTATAACATTTGCCTTGAAATAGAGATAAGTTTAACATTATTAAAGCTACAAAAAGCACTGTCAATGCCAGGAACTGCTTCGTAAAAACTTTTATTCCACAAACAATTTACAGATATTGCTTTTTCATCCCCTGGGGGATTTCATCAGAATCTGCCATATCACATTATTATCCCTTTTATATACCCTATCAATTACTGATGTCATTCTTTAATTAATAAAGCAATTAACGTTTTTTTTCAAAAGATAGCTCTCATTTGGCTGTCTTGTCATACCAACCAAGACAATTACATACTAATATATTTCTAAAATGTATTTGAATTCAATCATTCATCATTCATATAGAAAAATAACATGATATAAAAATAATATATAATATTAAATAAAATAATATTTAAAACATAATAGTGTATGTTAAAACATTACTTTGTGCATTTTTGTACAATTAATTTTTTGTTTCATTACAAAAAAAAAAAAAAACTAACAGTATAATAATTATTGTACTTGGTTACTTGCACTGTTGGGGTATAAGTTTAACATTATATTTATCGATTATCTACTTTATATAAATAGATAATTTTCTCCAAAAACAATTCCAGCTATCCGAGTTTACTAATTATACAGAAAGGTTTATTATTGCTTCTTTGTGTCCTAATGAATGCTAATAGAAATGTTGGATGTTCTGCATTACATGGAGGTACGCAGCCATACAGGTGCCCTTACCAGTAAGCTCAGAAAATCCAATAAAGGGTAGTATATATCATCATTAACTAGTTACTGATGAAAAAGTCTTCTACTTAGTGGTTAAAATACTGCTGACATTATTACTGATATTTCTGCTGCCTCTTTCCTAAAGAGTTAGCAGGTCGCTATATTGACTTGCAATTACAATATATATATTTTAAACATATACTTAGATTGTCAGAAGAAGAGGATTCTATGCCTGGATAACTATACATACATCCTTGTACATTTCCCCAAGTGGGCTTCTCTCTGTGTACATATCTTTTTTATATGTCCTTAATCATGCATATGTACATAGTCAAAGATACTTGTCATTACAACCCATTGTAAAATTAGTCGATACACAAATCACAACCTTAACTATCTATAACATCTGGCTGAACTAGACAGCCAGTCACTAAACAATACAAATGAGGGGGTTAAAAACTTTGGTTCCTATGGATTTGATACAGAAAATATCAATATTACATAAGTGAGCTGACAAACAAAAAAAAAACAAAGCCTGAATTGAACCTCATTTAGTTTCTCCCGGGCAGCTTAAATACGGGAAACTTCTTAGAGGTATCAATAGTATGGCCAAATGGACAGGGGTGCAGGGAAAATGCTTGTTTCCTACTCAATGATATCTAGACAATATTTTGATGTTGCTTCAAACAGTTTTGCAATCATGCTATACTGCCCCATTCCACTTTCTGAAGCTCACTATTATGATACAGGCACAGATATATACTTTTTAAACGCTCTATGGTCTCTTGAATGACAACAAAAAGGAAAGGATAAAAACAGCTTCCCTTTTCAACATCTCAAAATAATGAGGCAGGTACCATTAAATTACTTTTCTCTGCCTCATATACTGCAAATGATTTAACCTAGTTACTGTGATGCCTCACAACAACATACTTAATATTTTGCACATAGTGGGGCAAGAATATTAGGATGGGTAACACCCCAAAATACAGATGAATGCTTGAATACATTCCAAGATCTTGACATCCAGTAGTTAAAGTTCATAGAACTGAAGAAAATCCTTAATTTGTATCCTTAGTGTATGAGAGCCAAAAATCTCAAACATTGTATGCAGTAGGGAAATTCAGAATTGAGGATCTAAAATAAGGAATAGGGACTATAACAGAATTGTCTTAGTGAGGGCACCAATCATAAAATTTGTCTCATACTAATGCTAGACTGAGTGTTCAGTCATACATGGGATCACTTCTACAAGTATAACATCAAGTGCTTTTGGAGATAGGTTTTGATCTTTAAACTGTTGTGGCTCAAAACGAGCCAATAACTTGTTTTGTGAAATGTACAAGATGACACCAGACATATAACCATCCACACATACATGCCTGCTCACACACACCTGTGCCTACATATATTGGTACATGTATCACTATTTATATTGCAATTATTTATTTTACCTTTCAAAATTTTGGAACCTGCTATGATTTAAAAAGGTTCTTCTCAAGAGACGTGAACTTGTTTAAGGAATAAGAGGAATTTGTTCTGTTACCTGGAAATCGCTTGCCTTGTTAATATTTAGGGAACAATGAATGATGATACCACAATCTGAATAACTTAGTAATGGAAGGGCAATCCCTTCTTTCTTTCTTTCCTTATACTACTTGTTTTGATTGTTCATGTTTTTTCTTTTTTTCTTTTTTCTTTTTTCTCTTTGATATGATCGGAATAATAACTACTATAGACATAACAAGATTAAAAATAGCTATCCAACTGTTATAGAATACAGAATTAATACTTGTAAATAATGGTTCTACTAACACCTTTCAAAATTATATCTCTTAGCTATCCTTAATCTGTTAGCATATACACTTTAGATATTCTAACATGTTCATATAAAAATGATTGAGGAGATTAGAGATATCTTAGTGGTGCTTTCTAGGTAATTAGCTTGTTAAGCTTTGTCAATATAGAGAAAATCTATGTAGGCATACTCATATACATTTCTTACTTAAATATTAAAACCCAATATGTAAATACCTTATTGAACTATAGATCTCTAAACTTAATAACCACTCACTCCCTGCTTTATTCCTGGTCCATGGGGTTAGTGGTTAGGCACAGAGCTGGGATGGGAATAATAGGATGCTTTCTTAATCTTATTTTATCAATACATAAACAAAAATTATTAACTCAAACTAATACACAAGACTTATTTCACCAACATCTCAAACACATACATGTGGGAATTTGACTCATGGAATATCAAAGGGCTCCAGAATAAGAAGAAAAGAAAACTTTTTTTACATCTCATCCTACAAGCAAAAGCGAACTTCATATTAGTTCAGGAAACAGCATCTAAATCTTGAACAATGGTCAGAAATTAAAAAAAAAATGGATAAGGGATATTATAATTTCTAAAGGCAAAACTAAAAGTGCAGGGATAGATATAATAATTAAAAAGCAATTCCAAGAAAAAAATTTAGAAACTAAAGCGGACAAGGAAGGGAGGTGGTGCTATGTAACTCTTCTAACCCAAAATCTTCCTAAACCTCTTTTTGTCCTTAATGTCTACACCCCTTGTAAAAACCAACACATTTTCTTCCCTTCTTTATACCCTATCATAAATAAATTCCAAAATTATTATATGGTCCTAGGTGGCGTTCTGGAACACATATCAAAATCCCGAACAAGACAAATCAAATATGACTATATCACTTAACAAACAAGCACATCTAGCCCTAAAAGAACTTATACAGGATTATAAACTTTATGATCCCTTTAAATATGGAGATAGCCCAAATAAATCTAGCAAATTCACATTTTACTCTCAATGTCACAAAATGTGGTCGAGAATAGACTTTTTTCTAATCTCGGATTCATTCATCAAGCTAGACCCAAAAACGACCACCTACACTAGATACTTCTCAGATCACTCCAAAATTACTCTAAACCTTAATGGAAATGTAAAGAATAATAAGATGAAAAGAGGATACAATTGGTCCCTGAACCCCAACCTTCTAACCAAAAAGGAGATAATAAATGACATTCAATCCTTACTCAAATCAACCCTGTCAAACATTCCTAACTCTCAACTACCTTTGGATATTGAATGGGCAGCAACCAATGTGCAAATTAGGGGAATACTCATTAAAAAAGCAGCCTACTATAAAAAAATTCAACTTAAAGAGGAACAGGACTTAGAAACCAAAATACAAAAACTTGAGATTGACCTAATAACTAATTATAAAACTCAAACAGAAACAGAAATCCTGAAACTTCAAAAAGACCTATATCTCCTATATAACAACAAATTATCATTTTATGAAACCAGAATGTTAGCCAACTATGCTAATGAAGTACAAATACCATCTCGAGCACTGGCCAGAATTATAACCCAAACTAATTCTCCTTCCCAAATATCTGAAATACTTTACTGAAACAAACATTGCACTAAAATTGAAGATATTACTAACACCTTTGAACTAACATATTCACAGACCTATGGAGAACAGCTACTAACATCCTCAAAAGATATTAGAACACGCTTTCTCCAAAAACTCAATTTCCCGAAAATAGACCCAAATCAACAGGAAAAAATAAGCAAACCTATTTCTATTAATGAAATAACTTCAGCAATTCAACAAATGAAATCACATAAAGCCCCAGGCTCAGACAGCCTCACCGCTGAATTCTATAAAACCTTTTTCCCCATCTTAGCTCAAAATTTATTCCACATACTGAACTATATAATAAACAATAAAATCAATGACATACACTTTAATGCATCCAAAACTATTTTTATACTCAAAGTACAAGCTGACCCAAAAAACCCAGATAGCTATAGACCTATCTCATTATTAAACATGGACACCAAAATTTTAACAACTATACTTGCAACAGACTAAAAAACCTACAATATAAAATTATCTCCCGTGAACAATCTGGTTTTACAACACTTAATCAAATGAGTGATAATACACTAACTCTTAATACATTAATTTCTTACGCTAATCATAATAACTTAAATATATATGCATTAGTTATTGATACTTATAAAGCCTTTGATAGAGTAAATATAGAATTTCTACTTCAAACATTACCTTATTTTAATATACCCCAAAAGTTTATCCAGATCCTACAAATACTATACAACAACCCCTATGCATCTCTTTATATTAACAAAACTTGGTCAAAGAGAATCCCAATTAAAAATAGAAACCATCAAGGATGACCTTTATCTCCTGTACTCTTTAACTTATACTTGGAGCCACTCTTCTTAAGTATTAAACAAAATCTATACCATAACCCCCTAATAATTTATAATGCCAAAATATTCCTCTCAGCTTTTGCAGATAATTTGAATATTTATTGTACCACACCAATCTCAGAAATAAATAAAATATTATCTGCTATTGAACACTTTTTGAAGATATCAAACTACAAATTAAATCTCAAAAAAACTAACATCTTCCCCTTAAAATCCCCTAATCCATTCTCTCTTTTACCCCTGGTAGGAAATTTAAAAACAAAACAAGTAATCAACTACTTAGGCATTACTTTTTCCACAAACAATAAAGATTTTTACTCAAACAATATAACTCAAAAATGGCAGAATATTATTTTAGACCTTAATAGATGGAAATACCTAAAAATACAATTTCTGGCCAAAGTTTCTGTAATTAAAATGAATGTGTTACCCAGATTACTTTATATCTTCATGACAACTCAATTAACCATACCCAATAATTTGTTTAAACAAATTCACACCTTGCTTGCTAAGTTTATATGGGAACCAAACAAAAACAGAATCTCATATAACAAACTCATGACCCCAAAAAATAAAGGTGGCCTAGACCTTCCCAATTTTGAGACATATTACTTAATTATGAATACTAATAGAGTGTTATGAATAGCTAAATATAACAAATTTGAACAAAGATTGGTCCCCACCTTTGATAATAATATATCAAAGACACATCAAAAGCCTAGATATCAACTCCAAAGCCTTACCATTCCTAAATACCAGATTAATGAAATCATGTAATATAATAGAACCCCTTAAACACTACATCTCACTAACAGAAAAACTCTTTAAATACCTAAACCTTACACAAGTTATGATGACATTACAACATATACACAAAAATTCCAACCTTAAAATAAACAATCAGACCCTAAACCTAAACCTTTTTCCTCGATTAATTAATACAACCATCCAAAACATATACCCATATCTAAATTGTTCTATACAAGAAATGAGGAACCAATCGAACCTCCCCAAATACTATCTAGTGATTTTAAGGCAAATTAAAGGACTATGTACCAGTTATCTTCAAGACTACAACATAACCAACAAATATATAATAACCTGTAATTTACTCTGGAAAATCAGTCTCTCAACTAAGAAATCTACCACCAATACTTACAAAATAATCAAAGACATTAAATTCCACAAAGACATACTCGTCTCTGATTATAGGAGAAAGACTAACTCATCCATTGATAACCATCAATTGAACAAAGCAATTAACCTTACAATTAAAGCTATACCCCTTAAAAAATAGCATTTACTCAACTTATGATTTATAACAACGCATATTTCACACCCGCTATCTTACATAAATTTAACCCTACTAAATCCCCATTCTGTCCACACTATAAAGACCAAACTGCTGATATACTTATTCTTTTCTGGAGCTGTAAATGTATATTTAAACTTTGGAACTCCCTTAAATTTCAACTACAAAAAATGGGAGATCAGACATCTACACTCAACTGGGAATTCACTCTTTTACATATCCTCCCAAACAATATTTCTAAAACTCAAGCAATTACTCTGATTATTTTTCTCTTAATGAAACTTTATATAGCAACCAATTGGCTTAACCCAACCAACACTTCTTGGGAGAATTTTAGAATGATGGCAACCAAACATCTATTAGCTCATAAAATACTAATTGACAAAGGGAACAAAAATATTAAACTCAGGAAGTTATGGGAACATGTTTTAATATTATTCTTGCTTAGCTCAACACAAATACTCATACTTAACTACAACTAAGAGGACTCATAACAATTCATATCCATAACTCACAAAAGTTTTTTTCTTTTGCTTTTCCTTTACTCGTTTATATTTTTACTCACAATAACCCTTGCTGAATTGTATCACCCTTTCTCCTGAATATTGAAAGCATCTATGTATATAGTGTAGATAGTATTGCTTGATTGTTTTACTTATTTTTGTATTACTCTCAATGTATAACAACTGTTTATTGTACATATGTGTTCACTCTCTTTGTTGCATTTTGCTTGCTATTCTGTATTGATGAAAAGAATAAATAAAAATTATTGAAAAAAAAAAGAATGAATACAATCTTAAATTTCTAGAAGCACTGTCCTACAGGATCTTGGTTGCCTTTACAAGTTGCAAGAAGAATGGGAATGCATATATACCACTTGTCTCTTGCTGAAGCTCAGTGAACATCTCTTTTATATATTCTGAAAATATCCACATTCCAGAAAGCACTTTATTTGAATCTAATAGGCCTTCCTGCATGACTGAAGCTATTAACAAAAATGGGCTGCCTGGAAATTTTAGAACAAAATGTTTTCTGAGGAGGATCATAACTAAGCTCTACATTGAAAAAAAGAAGCTATTGCTTATAATTTCTTTGTGGAAGTGGAGGAAGGACTTCTACTCTTAGGAAGACTGCTGCTGCTTATACTTGGTCTCATGAAGAGCAGGGGGTTGGTTTATGAGACTTAAAGCTTGCAGCTGGCAAGATATTTTGGTGAGAAAAAATGTAAAACAAGTAACAATTATTTTGTTTTCATGTGTAAAATAAAGTGAACATATTTCTTTCAGTTTTTCAAAATTATCTGACACTGAATAAGGTAAAATGTTTTATTTAAAATGCTGTGGACTACAGCCTTGTATACTATCTGCAGTAAGCTGGATAAGAGAAAACTAATCCTGTTAGCTGTGTGTATACAACCCTCCACACATACACACACACACACACACATATATATATATATATATATATATATATATATATATATATATATATATATATATATATATATAGCCACACACATATGCAGACACACTATCTCTCTCTTTCAGACATACACACACACACACACACACACACACACACACACACACACACACATATATATATATATATATATATATATATATATATATATATATATATAAACAGCACAAATGATCATAGAGTAGGAAACTAGGTGCATATCACCCAAAATACAGGGAAAAAAATGACTACACCTCAATTATATTTGGAGACATTCAAACAGTATTATTGGAAGGCCATCTCCAAAATAACAAACTAGATTTCAACTCTACACAGAGTTTCTTTACTGTTGAAGTAAAACAAACAAACAACAAAAAAAACAGTACTCATATTGAACAAATCAGGATAAAACAAAATATTACATTCAATGAAGTTAAAGCAAAAGTAAAAAAAGTGACATCAGAAACGTTCAACAATGATTACACTGACAGGAATTAATTACTTAAAAATATTTTTTGAGTAATTTTCTTTCTAAATACGTTTTTTTTATATAGTTCTTGAACTATATCTAAAAAGAAAGGAAATCTTAACAATATTCCTGTCAGAAATCACTGTGGAAATTTTCCTGTCAGTTTATCAGTCTGAAATGAGTTCCAGTAAGACAAATTCTCAAGACTCCAGCATCAAGAAAGAACTTCAGTCTCTGATAATTATAATCCAGCAACTTACTGAAACAAATAGACCTGTTACATACAGACCTGCAACAACAGAAGAACCAGATGACAGGCATAGAAGAAGCTGTGAATGACATGGAAAATAGAATACATTTACAAACAAAGCTGGATGACCTGAAATATTGAAGGTAACAATATTACTTCTTTTTTAACAACTTGGCTAAACTTTACTTAGACTTACCAGATTCATCTTTGTGCGGTATCGAAGATCTATATTAATCTTTTTGAATATAGTTCCTGCATTTTCAAGCCACAAATATTTTGGAAAGAACTTTTTATCTTTACCTTTTTCCTTCTCCTTTTTATTATTTTCTTTGTTTTAAACAATGACATTCTATTTAGATTGTATAGTGGGTAAAGAATTTAAGAGAGAACAGTAAAAAGACAATATTAGATAATATCAATAATAGAATATTAACATATTTATTCCTTGTAAAAAGTTTTTATAAGTTCTCTAATTCTCTTTACATTTTTATTTCTGCCTCCTCCCTTTTATTTTCTACTCTCTTTTTCTTTGTTAATATATATATAAATTGCTTTTGATTGGCACAGTTTGGAGAAGAATGTGAGTTTATTTTGTGTTAGTATTTAATTTTGGGCTTAATTTCACTTACATAGAATGATCTGTGGAATACATTGTGAAGGTTTTGTCATGTTTCATGTTTAGATTACTGCTAAATGAATGTTTGTCACTAGATTTTAATAGTTTCCCATTTAATATTAATGTTAACAGAGACAATCTGAGATGTGGGCTGTCACAGGGTTATGAGTTACTTCCAGAAGCTTCAGCTCTTGAATTCTCTGAAGCTGAAAACAGTTAGTATAACAACTGACATAGATTATCTAACTCTGTCAATCACTGACACACCACAGACCACATCACTTTCCTCAAACTAAAAATATCACAGTTATAATGTTAACAAAAAATTGCGCAAAAATTTGTGTTCCAAACATATACTTTACTATAACTCATTTAATTCATCTGATTGACAAGCATAAATAATCTTATAACTCTATTCTGGAAGAAATGTCATGTGATATATTTTAAAGCAGTAGGTTAGCAGTGTAAATCTACTAAAATGTGTTTGCTGTAATTATTTTATATAAAACAGACAGATTTATTCTAGGGACAGCAAAGTGAGAGAGTGCTCAGACAAAGAACTGGTGACACAAATATAAATATCATTGCATTGTTGTCATGTAACAAGACAGGATTTTATTAAATATTACAGCATGTCATGAAATTGGCTTTCTGGATATATGTAATGTCTGAATCATATTAGCCAAAGTTTTTGATTTAAATGATGTTCAAAATATACATAAGCTATAACTAAATATCCAAATGATTAATAATAGGGGAACCACAGCACTTAGTGTAAATAATATTAGAATCTAGTCTATCTCTAATTTTTCATTCAATCCAAGAAGATTAACATGGAACCAAAAGATAAATAGGAGGTTTATAACCACACACATAAAAAAAAAATAAAAATAAACAACAGATTAAACTATTGGACAAGAGTATTTCATATACAGAAGTTCCTAGGTTAATAATCCAAAATGTCTTACCAAGACAGTATTCTTTAGCAGACAGATATGCGCTAACAATATAGATTTAGTCAATTGCTAAGAAGTGACAATAGCTTCATACTTTTCTTTATGTTTGACTAAGACACTTAGCTACTAAATTTAGCAACATTTCCTACATTTTATTTTATATTTACTTAACATTTGTTGACCAGGAAAATCTGACTTGGAATGAAGCCAGTTTTCAGCAGTGGCCCGGGGACAAACACTCCAAATGTAGAGACAGTCTTTTTTTTCAAGCAACAGGAAGTTTCTTCTTCATAAAAAGTTGCATATTGGGAAGTTCACTAAGGATACAGCTAAATTCCCTTCTGAATTTTATTAATTCAAGTATAATAAATATTTTGTGTTGTTACCTTATATAAATAATTTGGCCTTCCATACATATCTGAAAAAGAACAGGACCACTGAGGAAGTGTAAGAAATTCAATGTTTTTTAGGAATATGTGAGTTATTGTAGGCAATGAACAATTAAGTTACATATATAAGCCTTTCCTGTATGTAAATTAACATGTTTGTATTACATCACTGAAAGAACTTCCTGCTGTTAAAACTGGACAATTTTTATACACAATATTCCTAGCCTTAAAAAATAGTACTAGCAAATGTGATAAGAAAGTTTATTTGTTCATCATTGACAATATTGTCTTTGTCATGACTCTTTCAGATCAATCATTGAGTTCAGGAGCACTAAAGGATTATTATTAGCCTGTTGTACTACTCTGCTATTCTAACACAGTTAACAGAACCATTTAAGTAGGCCAGTTGCTGTTTTCAAATCAGTCTTACCAATACAAATGTTCCTCAGGAACTGTGAGTATAGAATGTTATTGATCATAAACTTTCAATGGCAACGCATGCACTACAGTCAAAAGCCCTTAGAAACATATTTTCTGTATATGAACATCACTTTTTGGGTCTGAGTGGCTGTACTGAATTAATGTCATAATTTGGACCCACAGAAGAGCCACTCAGTCAATCAATTCCCAAATGCTCTTCCACTCCACTGGAATGTGTGAAAACTACTCTCAGTTGTTGCATTCCAATGAAATGCATAGGAGCTGCCAAACGCTGTTGCAGCTGTGTAACAAGCTCAACTAGCCTCGTAAGTTCACCCTTTAGTCCTTTCATTTGGCTAGCTATTACAAAAAAAAAATCATTATCACCACCGACATTGATAGATGCAAAAGCCATGGAAGTGGTCACAAGAAAAACAAAGAACAAGAAAATCCCCCCATAAATGTGAAAAAAATTACTAAGAACCATGTTAAAAAATTCTTTAGTGAACCCACTTGCATGGAAGAACCATACAATTAATAAGGCACTCAAATCGTGAGTGCACTATTAATGCATGTGAGCATTTATTTTATTTATTTATTTGCAGTTGTTTAACCAGGATAATCCATTGGGCCAAAAGGACCTGTTTTCAATGGAGTCCTGGGGAGAAATAACATTTTAACAATTCTGGTTAAAAAACAGAACACAAATATTGAGGTTACAGTCAAAAGTAGAAGGTTTTTTTTTTTTTTTTTTTTTTTTTGAGGGAACTTTGCTCTAGTAGGATTAAGAATAAGTAGTCAGATGCAGTAGGCTTAGAATTTGTTAGATGCAGATAAGTAATTTGCTAGATGCAAATAAAAAGTTGTTTACTAGAAGCAAGTATGAATTTACTATCTGGAATTTGTGAGATGGAAAACTGTAGGAATTGGGGAATAGGTTATGAGGGATGGGAGCAGGAACATTCCCATTAGTTGCATCTACCTGTATGGACCAAACTGGAATTGGAGTTTACCAACATGCAAAACGTGCTATTATTTTTTCTAGCACTACAATGCTTTTTTTCAAAAACAAGAAGGGCCTTTTGTGACAGGGTGCCAGTAGTAACAACATATCATCCAGAACTGAAGAAATTCTACAAATTGTAAGGGACCTCTTACATTGAAGATGACAAGTTAGGAAGTATTTATCAAGAAATTTCACTACTGTTCCTATTATAACATCGAACTTGTAAAAGTTTGAATGTCACATGGTCAACACCATATGATCGAACTTTTTGAAGTTCGAAGGTTAAAACAAATGGCTACGTATGGCGCAGAATGAGAAGATTTTCCTTTTCTGCACTGAATTGCGATCTCGGATTTGTTATATTTAAGTAGGGGGGGTGCATGTGGGGGGGGGTGCAAGGGGGCTTGCCCCCCTGCTCAGAGTGTTTAGGTAAGTTTTTATTTATTTTTTTTATTTTTTACTATATATTCGATGTTTCAAACTTTGCTCATATGGTGTTGATCATATGAGGTTCGAAGTTTTGAAACTTCGAGTATATAATATAGACCCATTTAAACAACCACCTAACCTGAAAAATATTCTTGTGAGAAACATACAGATAACAGAAAAGAAAACAGTCCAAAATGACACAAAACCCTGAAATCATCCAAGATACAAAACACATCAGATTATTTACTCTTTTTCCAACATAATAACTTCAAAGTGCAGGCTTCCTTTACATGCATTTTCAAATATGTGGTTCATCTAATAAAATACAAAAAATGATAAGTGACAGGTTATATAGGAGAGAAATTCCAGACAATAAGAAGTAGGATGAATATCCATAGTTATACAGTTACATGCAAACTGACTGAAAAGCCAGTAGCAGCACTTTTTTCCAGTCTGATAATTCTGTATTAGGCATGCCAGTTAAGGATCTTCAAGGAAATTTTTTAACACCTTTGGAAAGAAGGACAATAGAAATTAATTAATTTGTTTAGTCTAACAGCCAGTAGTTTGAACCTGGACCTTTGTTTTATAAAACACTATAGAAGTTAAGAATATTTCCCTCTAAACAACTCACAGTTGGCATAAATAAGATGAGTGAAGAGCAATAAATGTTACTTATTCTGCTAATGTATGACTTTTAAGATGAATTTGCCCTGAATCCATGCCAATGCCTATCTCTGAAAATTAGCAGTAACTTAATTGTAAGATCAGTCGGTGTTTATTAAGACATCTGGGTTTTATTCATGCCAAAGGAGTAGTTATTATTATACAAGATAGTATTCTAGTCAGAAAGTGCAGTTTTATGAGACCTTGGCTTGCCATAAAAGTAGATGTTCAAACAGATCATTGTTGCAGTATTCCTGACTTATGGGATGTATTCCGCCAAGGATAACACGTCTGGTCAGTCTACAAAAGATTAAACACCTTATTTTCATGATGTTATGTTTGATCTGCTTCTCATGTGTGAGATTGCATGGTAGTAATTAAGGGACTTATAGGAGCAAAAAGTCTTCAGAGGTTTCATACACCAGGGAAAAGGACTGAGGCAAATTCTCATGAAGGACAGATGCACTCATAAAATGAATGAAAGAATGATAGATAAGAAAAGGGGGGGGGTCAGCCTAGGAGTATGGAATATAGAGAATATAAAATATGAAGAAGGAAGGTGAGTGCATATACTGCAACAGTAAATATTTGATGTTAAGGTAAGACCTTACATAATTGTGCTATGTTCTGCATTATAGATTCATAGATAAGTACTAGGCTAGCTGCCCTTGTTGGCCATTTTAAGCCTATTCACTTTTCCTTTCAAGGGCGATAGTTAACCCCTGTACACTGTGGTTGAGAGGTAAATGTCTTCACCATTATACCACCCCCCTCAACTTCCATTACTCAGTGTTCCAGACTTAAAAAAACATTTCCTAAAAGTTTTTTGAAAAAATGGGTAGAAGCTAAAACAAAAAAGTTGCAGTCTAATAAACCTTGAAGAATCATTTTGGTAAAGCCTGTTCTGTCTGTTGCAAAAGCATCCATCTTGTAGTGTTTTGACAAAGTGTGAAGAGAAGACCAGGTAGCTGCCTATAGAATGGACTTAGATGTAAAACCCTTAAGAAAGACTCAAGAATAAGCCATAGCTCTGGTGGAAAGGGCTTATGCATTTTGCTGATGTGATTTGCCATGGAATTAATAACAGAGGGTAACAGAAATTTATAGCTTTATGGAAATGGTTTGCTTCATAAGTGGAAGATCTATTTTTTTCTTTCATAAGTGATAAAAAAGTTAATCAGATTTTTTTAATGTTTTTGTCTTTTCTAGATAGAATATCAGCTGTCTGTAGACAGGCAACATATGTAGAATTGTTTCTCCTTTATATTGGCAGCTGGGAAGGAAACCAGGAAAATGGATGAATTGATTTAGAGACATCTCATTTACAACTGTTGACAAAAGAAGAGTTAGATCTGAGACTAACCCTATCTTTATGAAAGACTTCAAAGGGAGAATACACATGAACAAGTAACTAAGAAACCCTTCTGGTAGAGGTTAATGCTACTAATAAAGTTGTTTAATTCAAAAGGGGATAAAGATAACTTTTCAAGAACCTAGCTGAGATTCCAAGGAAAAGGAATCTATTTTCTAGGAGGTCTAATGTGAAGGACTCATTAAACAAAACTGTTTGATGTCATAAAGTGAAGAAAGGGATCAATAGGCAGACAAGCAGAAATGACTAACAAATGCTGTATAGTTCACATGTATGCTAGACACAGGTTGACCAGCTTGTGCAAATATTTGAGGATAGTAGTGACCCACCTTTGGAATGGGTCCCGTAGTGTATTGCAATACCACATAGAAAACCTTTTCCATTTAGACTCATAAGATCTTGTCGCACTTATTCTTTCCTCGTTTATCACTTGTAGCACACCCTTTGAGGAACGTTTCCTAAAAGAAATAATCAGAAGCCTATCATCCAAAGTGCGAAGTTCAAGATCTTTAGGTTTGAGTGAATGAGGGAGCCCCTTTCTTGTGTGATGATCTCCATTCTTTCTTTGTAATAATTGCTGTTGTCTAGGTAAAGAGGATGGGAGAACCAATGATATCCATACCAAAACATGCTCACTAATAACATCTTTGAGTTGTCCTTTTGAAGTTCAAGAAGAACCTTTGGAATTAATCAAAAGGAGGAAAGACATTCAGAAATTTCCCTATCCATGGAATTGAGAAGATGTCCATTCTCCAGTGTTCTTTGAAAGTGACTTTGGTACATAACTATCTGAATTGTTTGTTTAGAGTGGAAGCAACAATATATATCTGAGGGTTCACTACTGATGGACAATCTGAAGGAAGACCTCTCTGTTCAACATCCATTTTTGAGGGACATTCTTGGACCATCTCAAGTAGCTGTCATTGAGTTTTATTCTGAGGGGATTCATGCATCCTGGAGAAAGAGACTGTGTTGAATTGCCATCATGGCAAGTCTTCAAAGGGGATAGAACTTTTTCTCCCCTCATTTGTTGATATAACACATGACCATGGTATCATCATTAAGAATATGAAGAGTTCCTTAACAGTAGAAAGTGGTCCTGTGTTCCAGACATAGACTCATAGGATCATAGAAAGTTACTAGGCTAATGGCCCTAGGGCCCTTACAAGCCTAACCAAGTTCTACCCTTATTTCCATGATCAGCACCTCTTGCCCCTGTCCAAGAGGGACACAGTTGGAAACCCCAGGTTGAAATTATGGATACCCATCCAGTCATCCAGATTGTGTTTGAAGAGGACCAATGAGATGCTCTGTTTAACATGTAGTGTGAGTCTGATCCAATGGTGTGTTCACCTATGGGAGACAAATATGTCCCTCCAGTAGGTTCTATTAATGGCACATACCATGTTAAGGTCTTTAGAGCAAGTAACCCATGTACTGTTTGACTTGCAGATATGGAGCATTTCCAATAAAACAGGGTCAGATATATCCTTATATGCAAGGCAGAGATTGCCTCTGAATAGTCTGTATGAAACAGAATAAAGTGGTAGTGATTTCCAATGATCCACATAGGATAGATGCTGAAGACCTTGAATTTTCCTTGTGAGGAATCTTTGTGGTCTCTCCAATTGTTGCAGGTGCTTGGAAAGGTACATACTAAAAGGGGTGTTGTACTCAATTATTGGCCTGATGAGGGAAGAGTAGAGTGTGAGTTATAACTTCTTTCTGGAGGCAAGGCCCTTACTTATGAGATGAACAATATAAAATACCCTTCTTACCACTGTGGAGACATGGTATTCAACAATTGGCTTAAGTGTTGGTGTCATTCAAAGGGGATCAATGCCTGTCAGCCTGGGATGACATGCTCGACAAGCCATGATGCTTCGCAAGGGACGGCTTGCACCCGTCACCCCTGGGCTTTTGGACATTGGCAAAGGCTCTTGCTACCCCCATAGTGCCTTTTTTAGGCAAGGCTCAAAAGACAAACCCACCTCCATAGGTATCACAAGGGATAAGAAACTAAGAGTAATGCTACTCAACGCCAGAAGTCTAAACCTCAAGATGCACGACGAAACTCTCCTTAGCATGGAGAACATCGATATCTGTGCAGTAACAGAAACCTGGTTCAAGGCTCCCGAGAGCACCCCAGCACTACCAGGTTATACCTCATACCATGCTTTTTGGCCCCAAAACTTGGACCGAACCACAAAAGGAGGGGAGTATCAATATTCACAAAGATACCCACACCTCCAGGTTGGTGGCACACCACGAAGCATCAGAGACTATCCATGTGCAACTAACTGTGGGTAAAACTGCCTTCCAGTTTATAGCCTGCTACAGACCACCCTCCCAAACACAGGAACCCCACTTGGCCTTCCTGAGAATACTGGAAATTATGAAGGTCTCTCCAAACACCATTATATTGGGCGACTTCAATTACCCAAACATAGACTGGGAGCATTACTCTAGCTCCAACACCCTAGCCCAAAGGTTCCTAGAATTTATAAACTCAAATGCTATGGAACAACTTGTTACCACTCCCACAAGAGGGGAAAACATACTGGACCTGATCATCACCAACATGGGGACACTATGCTCCAGACCAGAAGTGTATCCCTCACTGGTAAGATCAGACCATAAACTAATCTCACTGGATATTCACATCCCGACCCCACCCCCTGCCCAGAAAACCACAGTGAAAAACTTCTCTAAAGCAAATTTCACACTCAAAACTGAGGTGAAATCCTTCAAAGCCCCCGGGCCTGTGGAAAATACAGCCCAGACCGCAGAATCCTTTATAAACGCATTCTATGAACACCTTCAGGAATGCATGGATCATGCAATCCCATATAAAACCAAGACCCAATCCTCCAAAGGCAGACGTCCTGTCTGGTGGACCCCAGCCATAAACAAACTGTACAATAGAAGGAGGAAGCTACTACATGATAGAGCAAAATCCCAAAAAGGGAAGGCATCTCTGATCAGTATTAGCAGAAAACTACGGCACTCATAAAATCGTCTAAGGCCAGCTTCGAGAAAAAAATTGCACAGGACACTAAGGATAATCACAAGGCTTTCTTTAGTTATGTTAGGAACCTGGGTGGGAATTCCCAGATATGCTCAGAATTAGTCCAAAATGACAAAAATACACCAAGCCCACAGACATTGCCAACATCCTAGCTGACAGGTTCAGTGCAAACTTCTCCCCTCTCCCCACCAAAAGGACAAATATCTATCCCAACAGAGTGCTGCCCCCTGACATCTCAGATGCTCAGGTAAGAGCCGCCTCTCCAAAGCAAAAACACAGCATCAATGGGACCAGATGGTGTCCCGGCTCGCCCTACATGAACTCCAAGAAGAGCTAAACCCAAACATAAAACTACTGTTCAATCTTAGCCTTACTACAGGATATGTACCCAAAGAGTGGCGTACAGCAACAGTGGTCCCTCTCCACAAAGGTGGTGCCTCAACGGATCCTGGAAACTATTGCCCCATAAGCCTGACTAGCTCGGTCTGCAAAGCTATGGAAAGGATCATCATGGACCTCATAAATAAAGATATTGGGGACCTACAGACACTGGATCCTACCCAGTTTGGCTTTGTTAAGGGCAGATCCTGCCTCTTAAACCTGGTCAATTTCTTTGAAACAGTCACCAAGGCCATTGACAAGGGGAAGGTGGTCCACACAGCCTACCTGGACCTCGCAAAAGCCTTCGATACAATACCCCACTGGCATTATAGATAAGCTCACCAGCTTAAATATAAACCCCTATGTCACTAGATGGTTTGCAAACTGGCTCTAGGACAGAACCCACATGGTTAGAATTGCTGGAGCCATGTCAGACTCCAAACCAGTTACAAGTGGCATCCCACAAGGCTCAGTCCTGGGACCTCTCTTGTTCGGTATATATTTCTCAGCGGTACAGGCCAACACGGAAGGACTGTGGCTGACCAAGTTTGCAGATGACTGCAAACTGGGCCATAATCAACTCTCCAGCCGACACAAGCATCCTCCAAAAGGGCCTTATAGAAACAGACAACTGGTGCCAGAGCCATGGCCTCAAGCTAAATGCAAAAAGTGTATAGTCATCCCCTTTGGCAAAACAAAGTGCCCACAAATTACCACATAGGTGGTAATCCATTAAGTACAGAAGAAGTCATTAGGGACCTGGGGACCCAAGTTGATAGCAATCTCTCATTTGACAACCACGTGGCCAAAGTGGTTCGAAAAACATTTTATATAGCCCACCTAATCATGAAGGGATTCACATCTAGATCAGGGAGGTCATCGTACCTCTTTACTCATCCCTCATCAGGCCCATAATTGAGTACAATGCCCCTTTGGGATGTACCTTACCAGACACCTGCAGCAACTGGAAAGACCCCAAAAGTACCTCACCAAGAGGATCAAAGGGCTCAAACAGATGCCATATGCTGCCCGGTTAAAGAAACTCCAGCTCTACTCAGTGGCATACCGCCTGCTCAGAGGTGATCTGTGCCTGACATATAAAGCCATGTCCAACCCGGAATTAATGGACATGCTGCACCTCAGAAAATCCAAATCCCATCGAGCGCGCTCGAGAGACTTGAACCTCAGCACTGAAATAAATAGGACAGGCTGGAGGGACAGATTCATAACCCAGAGGCTCCCTTCACTCTGGAATAAAATCCCAGTCCAGGTTAGGCAGAGTCCCACATTGACTCTCTTCAAGAGGAATCTTGATGAGTGGATGGGAGATTGTAGGTTTACCCCGGCTATCACTTCTGTGTCACTGTTAGACAGAGGCACAGTATACTAACCTCAAAAAAAGGCATAGCAAAATTAATTTAAAATGGGTGGCGAAAGCCAAACACACTCTGGCTAGGCTTATAAATGCCCTAGGGCAGATAGCCTAGTATGAACCTATGAACCTATGAACCTATGAAGGTGAGTGCATATACTGCAACAGTAAATATTTGATGTTAAGGTAAGACCTTACATAATTGTGCTATGTTCTGCATTATAGATTCATAGGTAAGTACTAGGCTAGCTACCCTTGTTGGCCATTTTAAGCCTATTCACTTTTCCTTTCAAGGCCAATAGTTAACCCCTGTACACTGTGGTTGAGAGGTAAATGTCTTCACCATTATATCACTCCCCCTCAACTTCCATTACTCAGTGTTCCAGACTTAAAAAAAACACTTCCTAAAGGTTTTTTGGAAAAATGGGTAGAAGCTAAAACAAAAAAGTTGCAGTCTAATAAACCTTGAGGAATCATTTTGGTAAAGCCTGTTCTGTGTGTTGCAAAAGCATCCATCTTGTAGTGTTTTGACAAAGTGTGAAGAGAAGACCAGGTAGCTGCCTATAGAATGGACTTAGATGTAAAACCCTTAAGAAAGACTCAAGAATAAGCCATAGCTCTGGTGGAAAGGGCTAATGCATTTTGCTGATGTGATTTGCCATGGAATTAATAACAGAGGGTAACATAAATTGATAGCTATATGGAAATGGTTTGCTTCGTAACTGGAAGATCTATTTTTTTCTTTCATAAGTGATAAAAAAGTTAATCAGATTTTTTTATTGTTTTTGTCTTTTCTAGATAGAATATCAGCTGTCTGTAGACAGGCAACATATGTAGAATTGTTTCTCCTTTATATTGGCAGCTGGGAAGGAAACTAGGAAAATGGATGAATTGATTTAGAGACATCTCATTGACAACTGTTGACAAAGGAAGAGTTAGATCTGAGACTAACCCTGTCTTTATGAAAGACTTCAAAGGGAGAATACACATGAACAAGTAACTAAGAAACCCTTCTGGTAGAGGTTAATGCTACTAATAAAGTTGTTTCCAAATCATGAATTTTAAGAAGAAACAAATTCAAAAGGGGATAAAGATAACTTTTCAAGAACCTAGTTGAGATCCCAAGGAAAAGGAATATATTTTCTAGGAGGTCTAATGTGAAGGACTCATTAAACAAAACTGTTTGATGTCATAAAGTGAAGAAAGGGATCAGCAGGCAGACAAGCAGAAACGACTAACAAATGCTGCATAGTTCACATGTATGCTAGACACAGGTTGACCAGCTTGTGCAAATATTTGAGGATAGTAGTGACCCACCTTTGGAATGGGTCCCGTAGTGTATTGCAATACCACATAGAAAACCTTTTCCATTTAGACTCATAAGATCTTGTCGCACTTATTCTTTCCTCGTTTATCACTTGTAGCACACCCTTTGAGGAACGTTTCCTAAAAGAAATAATCAGAAGCCTATCATCCAAAGTGCGAAGTTCAAGATCTTTAGGTTTGAGTGAATGAGGGAGCCCCTTTCTTGTGTGATGATCTCCATTCTTTCTTTGTAATAATTGCTGTTGTCTAGGTAAAGAGGATGGGAGAACCAATGATATCCATACCAAAACATGCTCACTAATAACATCTTTGAGTTGTCCTTTTGAAGTTCAAGAAGAACCTTTGGAATTAATAAAAAGGAGGAAAGACATTCAGAAATTTCCCTATCCATGGAATTGAGAAGATGTTCATTCTCCAGTGTTCTTTGAAAGTGACTTTGGTACATAACTATCTGAATTGTTTGTTTAGAGTGGAAGCAACAATATATATCTGAGGGTTCAACACTGATGGACACTCTGAAGGAAGACCTCTCTGTTCAACATCCATTTTTGAGGGACATTCTTGGACCATCTCAAGTAGCTGTCATTGAGTTTTATTCTGAGGGGATTCATGCATCCTGGAGAAAGAGACTGTGTTGAATTGCCATCATGGCAAGTCTTCAAAGGGGATAGAACTTTTTTTCCCCTCATTTGTTGATATAACACATGACCATGGTATCATCATTAAGAATATGAAGAGTTCCTTAACAGTAGAAAGTGGTCCTGTGTTCCAGACATAGACTCATAGGATCATAGAAAGTTACTAGGCTAATGGCCCTAGGGCCCTTACAAGCCTAACCAAGTTCTACCCTTATTTCCATGATCAGCACCTCTTGCCCCTGTCCAAGAGGGACACAGTTGGAAACCCCAGGTTGAAATTATGGGTACCCATCCAGTCATCCAGATTGTGTTTGAAGAGGACCAATGAGATGCTCTGTTTGACATGTAGTGTGAGTCTGTTCCAATGGTGTGTTCACCTATGGGAGACAAATCTGTCCCTCTAGTATGTTCTATTAATGGCACATACCATGTTAAGGTCTTTAGAGCAAGTAACCCATGTACTGTTTGACTTGCAGATATGGAGCATTTCCAATAAAGCAGGGTCAGAGATTGCCTTATATGCAAGGCAGAGATTGCCTCTGAATAGTCTGTATGAAACAGAATAAAGTGGTAGTGATTTCCAATGATCCACATAGGATAGATGCTGAAGACCTTGAATTTTCCTTGTGAGGAATCTTTGTGGTCTCTCCAATTGTTGCAGGTGCTTGGAAAGGTACATACTAAAAGGGGTGTTGTACTCAATTATTGGCCTGATGAGGGAAGAGTAGAGGTAGGTTATAACTTCTTTTTTCTGGAGGCAAGGCCCTTACTTATGAGATGAACAATATAAAATGCCCTTCTTACCACTGTGGAGACATGGTATTCAAAGTTAAGGTTGCTGTCAACCTGTGTGTCCAGGTCTGTCACCACTGTATGCATACTTAATGTGTTGCTATTGATGTGGTAGTTAGCAGGAGCATTGCCCTTACTGAAAGGGATGATAATACATTTTTTTTGTATTTGCGTTTATGTCCAGGACTTTGGCACCAATCGTTTGCATGTGTAAGACCCTCTTATAGGATGTTGACATCATTTGGAGATTCTGTGACAACTCCCAGTTTGCAGTCATCAGCAAACTTTGTCTGCCACAAACCGTAAGTTTTTGTTTGTATTTCGGAAAAATAGATTCCAAACAGTAGAGGTCCCAGGATTGAACCCTGTGGAACATCACTGGTTACTGGTCTGTTGCTGGAGTTGGATTCCCCTTTTTTGACTATATGGGTTCTATCAGTGAGCCAGTTAGCAACCCATCTAACAGTATAAGGGTTGATACATAGCTGGATGAGTTTGATCAATGATGCCTGTTATACACCTTTGCTAAGCCTAGGTAGGCTGTATGCACACATTTCCCCACATCCAAGGCCTTGGTGACTGTCTCAAAGAAGTTCACCAGGTTTAACAGGCATGATCTCCCTTTGACAAATCCAAACCGAGTAGGATTAAGTGTTTGGAAATTACCTATATTGTTGTTGATAAGGTCAATAATGATTTGTTCCGTGGCCTTGCAGATGAGGCTAGTCAGCCTAATAGGTCTATAGCTCCCGGGGTCAGTGGAAGAACCACCTTTGTGCAAGGGAATAATGGTGGCCATTTTCCATTCAGCCGGGATGAAGCCAGTGCTTAGACTATGATTGAAAAGAGTACCAAATGGTATTGCTAATTCTCATGCAGCCTATGTAGGATACAGTCTGGGATGTTATCAGGTCCCTTAGATACTGTGTATTTGGCCTTAGAGTGGTCGTTTATGACCTGCTCTTTGGAGATGCAAGGCAGGGGACAGGTGGTAAGGATGTCATGGAAGTAAGTGTGGTGGGAACAGGGGAGTGAAGTTTTCACACAACCTGTAGGCCAACATGCTAGCTATGTTAGCTATCTCCACAGGCTCAGTACATGTGGTATCATTAACTACCAGCTCAACATAACTCTAGGCCTTTCCTTTTAGGTTACGGATGTAACTAAAGAATGCCTTTTGGTTGTCTTTACTTGAGGAATCTAATTCGGATTCATAGTTTGCTTTGCAGGATTTCACAAGAAGTCTTATTTGGTTAAGATGAGAAGGGAGTGTTTCCAATTAACAACTCGATCCCTCTAACTCTTAGATAGCAATTTCTTCCTCTTATTGTAAATTCTGTTAATGGCAGTTGACCACAAGGCAGGTTTGATCTTCCTTGAGAAGCTTGTTTTGGTCCTATCAGGTATGACTGAGTCAATGCAGTTATACAGGTGTTTGTATAAAGCATTGGCGTAGAACCTGGCATAGTTGCCAGTTCCATCTGAAGGGGGAGGTGCAGTGAAGCTATTTATACCATTCTTTAGTTTAGTTGCTGCTAGGGGGTGTTGAGGTGTTACAGTTACTTAAAATGAGACTAATTTGTGGTCAGATCTCACAAGGGATGACCTCACAGTGGGGGTGCTACAGTGGTCTCTCATATTGGTAAGCACCAGATCCAGGATATTGGCACCTCTTGTGGGGGTGTCAGCCAGCTGATACAGGGCAATGGAGTTAACGAAGTTAAGGAACCTTTGGCCAAGTGAGTTTGAGCATGAGTAATTTAGCCAGTCAATGGATAGGTAGTTAAAGCCACCCAAAACCATGGCGTTCATATGCATCCTGATAAACTCAAGTAGATCCAAATAGGCAGAGTGGGTGTCCTGATTCATGAATGGAGTCCTGTAGCTAGCAATGACTTGAAAAAAGTTTCCTACCAACAGTTAATTGCACCTGAAGTATCTCCAGGGAATCATACTGTTTAACCAATCTGGAGATGTATTTATCTTTAATGAATATTGATAGACTGCCTCCTTCAGTTTTCATGCCTTCAGTTTGTAGTCTGAACATGTGGAAGGAAGTGTAATCTGGTATGGCTAGGGTGCTCTCCACAGCCTTGAACCAGGTCTCTGTGACTGCACAAATGTTTGCATCTTCCAAGGTGAGGACTGCTTCCAGTGAGTGCAGTTTCATGTTAAGACTCCCAGCATTTAGCAGCATAACCTTGAAGTTGTTTTTAGCTGGAGTTTTTACATTGTAAATTTTGTATTTGAGATACTGCCTAAAAAGGCACTACTGGGCTGGCAAGAGCCTTTATCAGTAGCCGAAAACTCAGGGGTGATAGATGAAGACAATCTCTGGCAAAGCATTGAGGTCTGTCAATCATGTCATCCCAGGCTGACAGATACTGGATCCCCTTAGAATGATACCAAAAACTAAACCAATTATTGAAGTCAATCATTTTCTGTTTGTAGTGAGTCATCATCCTAGGTGAAGGTAAAATGCTGCTTAAGGCTAGGGTCATACCTGCCTGAGAAACATAGTTTGAAAACTCAAGTCTGTCTTCATATAGTCCAGAGAGGTAGATCTCATGTTGATCACACCAACATGGACTATGATGGAGTCATGACAGTACCTTTTGCTGAGAGACTTGAGTGCATGTTTGATATGGCATATCCTGGATCCTGGTACCTGACAGACAGCTGACCCTGACCTTTTCCTTATCCAGCCTGGTGAGAGGGACATCTGTGTGTCTCACAATGAAATCACCTATGACTAATATATTTGGTTTTGTGGTTTGCCTTAAGAGCTTGACAGTTGAGACACTGGTGCATGAGATATTATGTGTATCGTGTTCTGCAGAGTAAGTATTATGTGCAGCGTGCTTGTGTTTGTGTTTGGGAGGTCTTTGGTGTTTAGGTATGTTTCTGGTGAGGACCTCCATATATGTACATATGTGTGATGTAGGTTTGGGTAGAGTAGGAGGTGAGGAGTGCATGCTGACATCCTGCTCATTGTCATATGTACTGACTGGTGTGTGAGAGATTCAAGGTTCTTAATATAGTTGCATCTTTCACGTGTTGAGTTTGTGTGGACTAGGAGTAAAGGGTTCTCTGTGAACATGAGGCAGTTGCTACACTGCCTCAGGATGCCCATGTCGACCAGGCTGGCTGGATAAACTTTGGGAAATTGTCCGTCCATACTGTTAGGTAAATGTATATGGTCAAGAAAAGAGGTTGCACTTAGGAATAGCTAGTGGGTGAGAAGCATGTCGGTACCTCTGAGGCAAGGCTTACTGTTTCACCTGACAGTAGAGCAGGGCAGTAATAAACCTCTGGAGGACCACAAGCAAAGTGCTTGTGAGAAGGAGTTTGAAAGGTGAAAATCATAGCCTTCATTAGTTTGATGTTTATGTGTTTGTTTTTCACCTGCTTGGACAAGACATCCTGAACTATGACACCTTTTAAACAGGGCCTTCCATGAAAAATTGGAAGCTTTTCTTGGTTCCTTTTTCTGGGAAGTTTTGACAAGAAGAGCAAGCCCTGAACAGAGTGTTAGCTGGTTGATCCATCAAAACAGTTCTTTATTCACAAATTGCAATACAGACATTATAAATGTCAGAGTATGTCATATCAGTGAATCTTTCTCATGTGAAGTCTATTTTGTAAGGATCATTTGGATTATGGATGCAATGAGCCACAGGTCTAGCAAAATCTCTCTTGCTGAGGTCATATGTAGATTTGTCAGAGACAGGAATTAATTTCTCAGAAACTGAATATTTTCTGGACAAAGGAATGTCATCAAGCTGGAAGTGTCCAGGAGCCATCCTATGAACACCAAAGACTGAGTGTTTCCTATGGTATGAATCTTGGAGTTTAAAGTAAATTACAGTTATTTTTTAAAATGACATAGCCTGAATCAACAGTTTTCAAAGTATGGGTAGATATGGATGCATTGGAACCTGCAAAAAGCTATTTTAGGAGCTAAGCCTTAAAAATAAAAACTATGGGATGTGTTGGGGATGTGGATAAGCCAAAAGGCAAAGAAATATCTTGAACATGATATGCCAAGGCACAAAATACTAAAAACCATCTGTGTTTTACTGTTACAGTGACTGTGTTTTTATAAAATAGGCATATATAAACAGACAAACTGCATAAAGTTTAATGATATTCTCACATTGTTATCTGATAACCATGAAATTTAAATCATTTTGTGCTCTTACATTCTCATTTTCAACACATGTTGAGTTTGTGTGGACTAGGATCTCACCATCCCCATCATCCAAAACTAGGTAAGAAAGAAGGTGTCCAAAAAGGCACAAAAATAGAATCCCTAACAAAAAAGAGATAATCTTACAAGCTTTGAAGGCTGGAAAATAAGCCATTCTTTCTAAGACACTATATTGGAAAAAGGACATCAGAAGAACCATGGGCATGTTAAATCCCTTCTCTGAATCATAAAGGACACCTTCATTCTAATTACTTACTATTCTTCTCATAAAGGATCCAAACAGCCCTTAAAGTTGTTTCAGTTTTCATCTGTGCTTGCATTAACTACATATAATTAACAGCTACTTCAATAATATCAGAATATCTGACAATTAAGCATAAATATTTCTTTGTCACACAAGTGAATGCAGTCTTCTTCAACTAATAGAGGGAAAAAGACATCATGACCTGCAAACTGTTCATGACAGGACTGACAGACAGACATTGATTTCAGTCAAATAACAACCCATTGTTGGACAAAAGGATGGTGACTAAACAACAACAACAAAAAATAAATAATCTACTCCTAAATAACATGTCATATTTTGATTAGGGCTATGTTGTCTAACCAATACGCCAAATTATTTTTTTCTATTTTATTTCTTCTGCCTGCTGATCATCACATCTCTTTCTTATGGGCTTGACCTCATTCCGTCCCTAATGGTGTATTGATTCCATGTCTGTTTAGGTGAGAGACACTTGGAGTTGCCATCATTCAGGCAGATATCAGAGTTTGTGCTCTTGCTATCATCCTAGTAAAGAGATTATGGCTATGTGCATTACCACAACTGATGGTAATGCCCGTCAGGTTTCATTGCACATCTTAATTATGATTACTACCAGCTGGAGGCATGAGAAGTTATTAGCCCACCTCTGGGATGCCCACAGCAATACCATCCTTCATGTGTGCGACTGTGGCTGTACACATCCTTCTCAGCCCCACCATCCTCCAGGATGCCTTCAAGCATATCAGCATTCAATAATCTCAGGTCACAGCGGCCACAGTCAGAGCGTTATACTTCTAGCCACTTCACTATTTCCAGCACATGGATTTATTAATTCAACAATGTACTTCGTTCAGATGAATTTTTATATGTGAAGTTTCAGTATACAAATAAATAATAAAATTTAAAAAAATCAATGTGATGGTGGCTACTTGGAAATAGGTGAAGGAATTGATAAAAAGAGAAGAGAAAAGAGAAACTTAAATATCAGCACAAACCAAGTGACCAGCTTTGCCACAAATCTAGTTTAATACCTTTCTCCTATCAAGCAGAATCAGTTTTGCAACCATCAACCAGTGGCTAAATACAAAGGATAGACAGTCACAAATTAAAGTAGATAAGGGAAATACTCATCATTCACATGCCACCCAATATAACTTCAATAACTTCATGGAATGTGTAAGTCATGAGCAGTACAAGTTGTAAGCATTCACGAGATTTTACTCAAAGTTGTAAGCATTAAACAAAAGTCCATAAGCACACAGAAATAAACAGATATATAAAAACAAAAAACAAAAGGGACCAGCGAGTAAAGCTCCTATTTTATTGAAAAGATTGAGTACTTTTGCCTGCTAGAGAAATGGACTTCATCAGAATAATTCAATACAAAAACATGCTCATATAAATACTCCAAATAAAATCACATGACAAGTTGAATCAATACAATTAACAAATCTTAAATTGCATTGTAATTTAAAAGAATATATTAAAATGTGTAACAAAATAACAAAACCTGTTTAGGACCTTATTAGGTCAACTGACTCAAGCACCCTAATTTTCATAAAATAAACCGTGCCTTTAACTTTAAGACACAACTAATGGAAGTCATATCATTAAGCTCTGAAGGGCAGTGACATTAACTCACAACTGCCACTTCAACTCCTTATATTCAAGATATAAATCAGTAGGCCCACCCTTGGGTCTTAAATCTACTTGGTCAATGGCAATAAATTTAAAATAATGAAAGAGGTTGTTGTTAATTTGTTTATCTAATGCATTCCTGTTATCACCTCATTGAATGTCATAAACATGTTTATAAATCCTTTCCTTGAATGCCTTTTTAGCTTTGCCAATATAAAAATCTTCACAGCACTGGCACTTTGCAACATAAACAATAAACTTGCTATTATAATAAAATCTTTATTTTTATTTGATGACCCCCAAAGTTTTGAATAAACACTTCAGTCATTTCCAAAATATGTCTGCATTGTGAACAGTGGCCACATTTAACCATAACCATTTTAGGGTTCACTGATAGTGGTCTTTCAAGGAGTGTCTTAAAAAAACATCTTTTTTGTATACAATGGCGGGTTTGGGATAGTTATGGGTTCCACATGTGCACCTGTGTTTGCTAATGTCATCATGGTACAATGGGAAGATAATAAGGTTTTCACATCTGAATTTGTTAACTGCTGGTCGCTGTATGGATATTTCTTTGACAATATTATTATTTTTTGGATCGACACTAGAGACAGATTCAACCAGTTTTTTTCAGTTTTTTGAATTCCAGTACTGACTTTTTGAAATTTACAGTGGAGATATATGAGGATAGGGTCAACTATCTTGATCTGTCCTTAATTAAAGATAAAACCAGGAGAAAGTTTGAGTTTGCCCTGTACTGGAAACCAACTTATTTTAATCCGTTACTCCATTTTGATAGTGGGCACCTCCTTCACCAAAAGAAATCATTGGTGAAAGAACAGTGTGTGAGACTGGCTAGAATGGTCAGCAGTCATGATACCTTCCAAGAAGAAAGTTTCACCCTAAGGGTGATGTTGGATGTTGTTACCCAAGACCATAATGACTTAAGCCCATCTGACAATAAAAAAGACTTTCAAAAAGCTTTAGCATTGACGTATAACACACATTGACCAATAGATTTCTATCAGAAGTAACTTCTTTCAACAAATTCTGTTCTACCAAACTAAGACTGGGGGAACAAGGAGCAGGGGGGACAGCAGTTTTCTCTCTCTTCCACTTCTTAAAATATTAGTTCATGTGTTGCTAGCTTAATACCCAGTTCTTGATACTACTGGCATGTTAATTTTTTTTAAATTGCCAACAGAGCCCACAGCATGTCACCAGTGATTAAGCATACCTCTATCTGATGCTTAACCAATTTCCAAGATACCATAGATGCCCCCCCCCCTCCCCAAGGCTTGTGTCTTGTCCAGCTTTGGTATTTATGGCTCAATAAGATTATAGGTACTTCTTTGAAAATGTAACCATATCCATCACTTAAAGAGGCCTCCTGTTTGCTTCCAGACATCCATCAATGCTCCCTTACTAGCCACTTCTAAATTGAATGATAAAAATGATTTTTTGTTCTCATTTTCTTTATTTTTTATGAAGGAGAGATGCAGGAGTATCACATCATTCTACCTACTCACATCATAACAGAAGTCTTTGACTTTTATTTTTCAGGAGCATGCATTGCAAGTGCTCAAGGGTTACCATTTGTTTCTTATGTGTTGTCACAGCTTACACAGTCAGAGAGAGAACAGATATAAAGATAAAATCTGTCTTATTGATCATTCGATCTTTTAAACAACTCTGTAAGAATGAAAAAAGGGAGGCAAGTGTGATGTTTCCATTAAACTAAATGATTGCAGAGGTGTTAAAAAATTAGGTATAGACCCTTGGCAATATAAGGTTGTTGACTGCAATTTTGTTAACAAAATACAAAGAAATATGCATTTTTCTATTTTTGCATTCCTAGGCAGCATGAAGAAAGAAAAAAAGAGAAACAAAAAGAAACCCTCAGGAAAGGTAATTTTGGTAAACCAGACTTCAAGTACATATCCTTTATTGTGAAATGACTTCTGTATGATTTTACATAATTGTTATATGGTGCAAAGGGTTAGAACAGATGTCAGTGTGAGGTTACTTGATTGAGAGAACAAGTATTTTTCTGTAGCACGATGATATTTCAGATTCAGCAGTACTACACTATAATGCATGAATTATGATTTAAGAGGCTGTGTGTTACAGGGGCTGTAATGCATCAGAGTTTCATGGAGATGCAGTTTGTAAGAGCTGTCTGACAATTCAGCACTACCTATTATGCATCTCTTTCATGACTGGAGCAGCTTTATTTTCTTAAGAAATGAGCAAAACTGATTGCTGCTGAACTAATTTCTAATAATTTATTGCATTGGTCTAACACAGAGATAACTACCAGTTAGGTGAAAGTGGTTACCAAATGAATGGATATGTTCAAAAATAGATGACTATATTTCATAAAATGGGAAAACTACATGTGAGTGCATGAGAGCTCATAGCATAATACAAAAAACATTAAAAACACTCTACTGTCTATAACTGATACTAAAGCTGTATTTTCTTACACTTTAATTTACAGGAACATATGAAGCATGATATCCACTATGCATCCCTGGAAATGCATAGCAAGTGAAGAGTGAGCACTGGATAGTGCGTATGAAACAAAAAATGAGCAACAATGCACATACTTTTTTCTATTTCAAAGAAGTATAACTCACTTTTGCTGCTGTTGATGATTGTAAAAATTCACTCTTGTAAACTAAAGTCACTGCTGAGGATAAGCCTCGCTCTTTATTAAATTGAAATTGGCTATATTGACTAATGGAACACAAGAGCAAACCCTCACAGTAAAATGTACTCATTTTTTTTAATCATGAGATATTTGGACTACTAAAATTTGTACATATGGCATAGATCACAGTATCAAAAGAATATAATATGCTTCAGTAATAAGTGGTATGAAAATGGCTTCGCCTTTTTATCTGTCAATAATTTGAATTTATGTTCACTTTTTTATTAGCTCTCTTTTATAGCTTATCTATTAACTTATTGGATAAGTGCTATTTCTCTTTTTATTCATCTGTTTTCATCCTTATTTTAGTGTAGTCTTCTCTGAGAAAATTTCAATTTTGTCATTTTTGAGGAAATAAATTTGCAAATCTGAACCATTATTCTTTTTATTTGGATTTGAACGGTGCTAGATCTTGTCCTGGATTCCGCAAATTCAGAATTCAGAAAACTGATTATCCTTTTTAATAGATTGCTTTTTCTCCTTTAGGAGCACCAGAAAAGCATTTCTTTTAGATAACCATTGTGAACAGAAGTCCAGGAAATTAACTGTGGATGATATAAGCTATGTGTTGTATTTATGGTCAAATTGTAAAATATACAGCATGCTGTCATAGGAAGTAGCCACATGCAGGCAAATTACAATTTATAGTACCCACTAGCTCTACTCTGTACCAAGGAAAGCAATGTGGGAATAGATGTGAATAACTGGCCTCTGAAAGCAAGTTGCAAGTCATAGAGCTGGGCAACAGTAAGCATGTAGCAAGTTACAGATACTATAAAAAAGCATTAGGGAGTCTGCATATGCTAGCAGCAGCACCAACATTATTTGAACAGCAACACTTGCTCTCTGCAAGTACCACTACCTCTTAAATAGTACAGCAATGTTGCAGTAAAAGGTACAAACAAAAACAATACTGACAGTGTATCAACCAGCAGCTGACATACCATTGTCAAGTGGAGAGAGATATTATGCAGTAATAAGTAATGACATGTATTGTGCATGAACAGGATTAGGATGGAGACATGATCTTTTAATATCAGTGGACATAAAGGCACATCTAGCACTTACTATACTAAATAAACAGACCATAAAGAGACAAACAGGTACCACAGTGGGCATATCACATATGTCAGTCTACAGAATACTCTAATTTTTGCTTAGTATGATAGTTCTGTATGCATATAATCTTATCTAGTTCCCCAGCACACTGGTAGGCTACAGCCACCACAATGCATGGCTATTGTGCCTTTGTCTGCCTCCCTGAAGTAGTAGATATTACAGACTGCACACACATCTGGTAGTAAACACAGTACCTGATGTCTGTAGACTGATAGTAGGAAAGGTTCCATTCTGTCAACTTCCAGGTAGTATGCAATACACAGAGTTTGACAACTAATATCTCTATACAGCAACTAGCAGTGCTCATGGTTCCCACATCTGGCATAGAAGGCATCTGTGATGCTGCTCCCAGCTTAGTAATATTTCTTAGGGACACCTAGTTGGTGAGTGTAGCACTGTACTTCTCAAAAAATTGCAGAATCAACGGCAGTATGAGCATATGTCTCTCTCACCAATATATCTGACAATGTTTTGGGAGATGCTGGATAGCCACTAGAATCCTTGTTCAAGATAGCTAAGCAGTAGCCATGCAGCATGGCTGAAAATAGAGCACGTTTTCTGCCTAGGTATCTCTGGAGGCACTGCAGTGTGGTCCATTCACAGCCTGCTAGATCCTTCTAATATGATGATTAGGAAACATGCATATCAGCCATCCATTTAGGGAACTTCTGGACCTATTTCTACAGCTCACAAAACAGTCAAAACACCTTTCCTCATCCAGTGATGGCTGTGAGCCTGGAACACAATGAACAGCAGATGTAGCAAATACATTCCTAGATAGCCACAGCCATGATACATAGCAGTACAGGTGAAGAAGTGGTGTCTAGATTAGCATCATGGTCCTTTGATGAGTATAGAGTGATAGTAGAGTGTTGCATAGAAGAAATATGATGTAAGCAGTGTTAGCTAAAAGCTGTGCTGGGTTGTGCATGATTGAATCACATTGTACATCACACCTTGCCTCATACAACACATAGAATGGAGGTCTAGTCATGGTCGTTATCATTTGAATGGTTACCAAAGTATACAATGGCATGTGGCTGACATAACAACCTGGTTGAAACCATGTCTCAGAGGCAGATATAGGGGTTATGTGGCTAGGGGCATTCTGTTTTATACAAATTGTCCTCTAGTAGCTGATAAGGAGTGACACTATGGGACCATGACTGGTGCTGCATACCACCATATGACCATAATCTGTGGTCAATGTGGTGGTTTGATGTAGCTGGACCAGAAGTCCCCTGTAACAGTTAAGTCATGCTACTCTGAGAACTGGACCTGTATGCAGTCCAATTGTGAGGTTCTTGACCATGACTACTGGCACGTGTTTCTGCCTATGATGTAGAGTGTTGACTGGAAATGCCACTACACCTGCAGCAGCTGACTATGTACCCTGAAATAGCCTGTCAATATGACTAGCCTTTGTATGTACCTATCCGCTATCATTGTAGACAGGCAGAGTTTGTGGCACTCACTGCCCTCTACACAGAGGTGACTATGGCAGTTGTATTCCACCATTGTCTTCATGAGACCTAGCATGTCTTTGGCACTAAACTCCACAGCCTTATCTTGACCTTGCTATTACTGGATGTCATCTTTACTGAAAAAAAAGCACCTCAGCAATCTTTTCCATGTCATCATGACTGTTACTAGATGATGTCCCTGCACATCTACTGATTGAGCACTAGAGTTGATTACATATTAGGGCCTAACTGTGACATGTAGTAATCCCTGCTAGGCTGGTGCATAGTGGACAAAATTGCATCAGATGCAATGTATTCCTTTGTGGCTATTGCTGCAGCGGGAGTATTGATGGTTCTATCACTCATGTTGATGCACCCTTTAGTAGGATGGTGAATGCACATACAATAGAGCCTGTAGTTCTGATTTGGTGACACTGTACACTTAAGTTGGAACAATGGCAAGAGGATCACCCAAGAGGGATGCAGACAGTATCTGTTTGTCATCTGACTAGGACGCAGTCTCACTCTCTGTCTTGGCAATATTATTGGTCCCTGCATCAGTGATGATATTAGCCTGTTGTCTTGACCAAGTCTGTTAGGTGCCCACACAGTGATGGTCCAGCTTGTGACTATACAACACAAGACAAAACAAGGTAAATACAAATATGTAGGAAACAAAAGCAATCTTCTGTTGTGCATGAAAACAATGCTGTAGAATATACTGACATAGAATAGATGTATATCTTAGCTGAAATTGCTGTGTATCTGCATAACTGACATACAACTGAGAAACAAATGCAATGGTGCATGTGACCTTGTTGACACCTTAGATATGCAGTCTATGGTCACTAACCTGGTGTATGTCCCTTTGAGACATATGAGGGCTGGACAGTCCTGGAACCTGCGTTCACTTCTCCAGATATGATATCTCTGCAATCTTTATCACCATGCAAGGATATTTAAAACACCCTCTTATCAGTTAGATTGCAGTGGGAGGTTGTCCACTCCAGTGGCTGAACTGTCTGCTGTTATGCTGTATGCCTTCTTGCAAGGACACCTGATCATGACAGTGTCCTGTAGCCAGCATTGCTATAAGGTGCAGTTCCCATCACCAAACGCATTGGTTTTATGTCACCCATCACTCTGTTACTAAATGATAAGTACCACATCTCCCTAGTGAGTAGTGCCGATGAGTCCCGAGTACATATAGTAGAATATCACTGTCAAGTTGGCCGAAGCTGTCCAATCTCTGAAGTATCCCCATCTAGAAAGATGATACCTAAGGAAACAAGAGAGATACTTGTAGGCAGCTGACTGATGAAGGCATAGGCTACAATTATAAACAGTAGGTTTCCATAGGTATACTCAACATTACAAGTTTGACTTTGGATAGACACATAGTAGATGCCACTGATAAGTTACACTGTAGACAATAGGATACATAAATGATAACACATATCAGTGATAAGAACAGGTGCATGCATTTATACAGCTGTGATGGTGGCCAGACTCAGGCCCAAAGAGTGAAACAGATGAAGGGAAACTTTTACAGGCTATGGTGTTGGTGTCACAAAAACAGAGGTCCAGTACTGATACTCCCACAACATACAACCACAGCACATCTGATTAGTACATACATTATGATGTAGGGATTGGGCATCTTGGTAGTGTGATGTCTTCCCAAATCCAGAGTGTAGATATGTAGCTACATATATTAAATATCAGTTATATGCAGATTGAGGTTGCAGATAACATAGTACAGATTACTCTCTGCCCATACTATGTTCTAAGGCAAGGGTTCATAGGTACAACACATCAGAGAAATACATCTCACCACAGTATTTCAGAATATAGAGTACCTAAGGCTAAGCCTTTTTTAAGGTATGCTATTCTGCAGTCAGCAAAATGCTTCAAAATGTTTTCTTTCCTGCATGTGGTTTAGTAAATAAGTGGTGGCACATCAGTTTAAGCCACAAGTATATAACAAATTGTGCAGTATGTATTTAAATGAGGCTATGTTCCATGCGTATATTTATATTGCTATAATTGTGGCTATGTAGACAGTTCAGGCAGCAGCTGCTAGGTCCCATTGTGGGTCCATATCAGAAGTTAGATGCCTGGCTTGACCGAACTAAACTTGAGGTTAATGGCATCATCAAGACCACTGAACAATGGAAGTTGTATCTCCCAAATGTCCATATTTTTGCCTCATATTTTTGGTCTGTTCCTATACAATTTGTGGTTTTCTAGTGACTTGGTGAAGATTGAAAACACTAAATGATATATATTTGTGTTTCAGACTTCACATTTTTCAGAAAATGTATGCTAATACAAATTGTTATTCTAGCAGCTTTCTAAGTTTTTCTAAGTTTATAAGAGTAATATTTAGAATTTGTCCTTAATTTTGGGTGTATGTCTTAACCAATATTTAGGCTTTGTCCAGATTTCTTTGGCTAAGAAGCTCAGGCATAGCTTGTAGTGTGTAACAAGGTTATCCTGTTTTTCACTTATTTCTGAGTTATTTATCGCACTTTTATTGTCTGCATATACTTTGCTAGCTAGTTTCTCTGTGTGTGAGGTATTAACTAGACACGTTCTACAATTGTTAAGCATCTCATTGGGTTTGTTTGTTCTGATTTTCTCCTAGGAGTGTATGATATAACTTGTTTGCATTTAAAAGCATTCTCTAGAGTCTCCTTGATCCTTTATCTGTTTAAACATTTCTGCAGTTTTTCTTTCTACCTAAGTAGTGTTGGTAGTGTAGCATTGTTCATATTCAGGCTTGTGTTTTGGGCTTAGTTGTTTGTTAATAGAGACTGTGTGTCTGAGCACATGTTCCAGGCCATCATAGCTTAGCCAAACCCAGTATAGCATTTAAGTGAGAGTGAATTATCTGTGGTCATTGGCTGACTGGGGTTGCCTGGACAATGCCTTGGAGTAAGCACCTCAATGGTTCTTTTAAGCTTTTTTAAAGTTGTTTCAGATATCAACTTTGTTACTTAAGAAGTTAACTTGTCAATGTTTCTGCCATTTCACACTAAGCTAATCAGAGGAAGTCGGAGGAAGGGCTCTGAGCCAACTAATCTGTGATATATTACATTAAGTATCCTGTTTTTTGCTCATTTCTGAGTTATTTATAGCACTTGTATTTTCTGCATATACTTTGCTAGCTAGTTTCACTGCGTGTGTGGTATTAACTAGAAATTTTCTACAACTGTTAAGCATCTGGTTGGGTTTGTTTGTTCTGATTTCCTGCTAGGAGTGTATCATATAACTTGTTTGCATTTAAAAACATTCTCTAGAGTCTCCTTGATCCTTTATCTGTTTAAACATTTCAGCAGTTTTTTTCTACCTAAGTAGTGTTGGTATTGTAGCATTGTGCATATTCATGCTTGTGTTTTGGGCCTAGTTGTTTGTTAGTAGAGGCTGTGTGTCTGAGCACATGTTCCAGGCCATCATAGCTTAGCCAAAGCCAGTATAGCATTTCAGTGAGAGTGAATTGTTTGCGGTTATTGGCTAACTGAGGTTGCCTGGACTATGCCTTGGAGTAAGCATCTCATTGGTTCTTTCAAGCTTTTTTTAAAGTTTTTTCAGGTTTCAACTTTGTTACTTAAGAAGGTAACTTGTGAGTGTTTCTGCCATTTCACACTGAGCTAATCGGAGGAAGTCAGAGGATGGCTCTGAGCCAACTAATCTGTGATATATAACATTAAGTATCCTATTTTTGCTTATTTCTGAGTTATTTATAGCAATTTTATTGTCTGAATATACTTTGTTAGCTAGTTTCACTGTGTGTGAGGTATTAACTAGAAATTTTTGACAATTATTAAGCATCTGGTTCGGTTTATTTTTTCTAATTTTTATTTCCCACCCTCCCTCCTTATTGGTATCCTGTTTTTATACTTGGCAGCTTTGCAGTTGCCCATCCTACTGTAAATCTGATCTGGGACACTCCTCCCAGTCTAGTGTCATTACCTCATTCTTCCTAGTCCAGGGAGAGAATTTGAGAAGGCAAATCCAGTTAGTTTCTGCTCCTCTTTTCCCTTTTCCACTTTACAAAAAAATTTTTTTTTTCTAAGCTTGCTTCCTGCCTTTCCTGTAGGTCGTCTAGTCCAGATACAGATTTGCTGTATCCAGGACTGTTTGTAAGCTTCTGATCCCCCAAGCCTTTCTGTGCTGGAGGAAAGCCTTCTAGCTTAATTTTGTTTCTTAGAACTAGCCAGTTTTCTAGTTTCAGCACTCAAATCCATTTCTTTGAGTTCAGCACTTGTTCAGAACTCATTGTAAGCACTAAATAAGCTACAAATTACTACAGCACTCAACTTTCCTCACTTGTCTAGAGGAAAACATTTTTTAGTACTTAATAAATAAGCACCTATCCAGGCATGTCTAAAGGTCAGCTCCCAGTGTTTTCTCCTGTCTACCTGATGAATCTGGGCATCTTGGAGCAATGCAGCAATTGCCTCATGTACACAAACAACCCTCTCCTCCTACCACCCAACACTACAACCTGTGAGAGATGCACTTATATAGCCAAACTGGAAGGCAAGCTCTCTTCCCCCAAGACTGGACTAGTCAGTCAAGAGGAGAAGGTAAACACTTGCACCACACTACACTCATCACATAGTCCCTCAAAACCTACACCACCAAAACACATACATAGAAACACAAAACACACACCTACATTCACGGAGGCTCTCAAAAAAATCTACCCAAGCAACAGGGACCTCCAAAGCAGAAATGCAAGCAACCTCCACCCCCTAACACAACGCAAATAACACATAGCCCACAAACTCAGTGTGTCACTCAACTACAACCCATGAGGCATAACAACTTACCCAACACTCTAGTCATAGGTGACTCTATAGTCAGGTACACTGATGTTCTACTCTCCAGGCTAAACAAGGAGAAAGTTACTGTCAGCTGCCTGTCAGGTGCCAGGAACCGCCACATAAAGCATGCACTCAGGTCACTCCACAACAAGTACAAATATGACTCTGTCATTATCCATGTTGGTGTGAATGACCTGAGACGTACCTCCCTGGACTACATGAAAAGAGACGTGGAGGAGCTGTCTGATCTTGTAGCCCAGGCAGGTATGACCCTAGCCCTAAGTAGCATCCCATAATGATACCACAGTGCAAGTACAAAATGATTGACCTCAACAATTGGCTAAGCTTCTGGTGTCATTCTAAGGGGATCCAGGATCTGTCTGCCTGGGATGACATGATCGACAAACCATGATGCTTTGCCAGAGATTGCCTGCACCGGTCTCCCATGGGATTCCGGATACTGGAAAATAATTTTCTTGGGTAGCAAAAGCCAGGGTACCATTTGGCTGGGCTTATATAGGCCCTAGGGCCAATAGCCTAGTATCTACCTATGAACCTATGAACAAGGAATGCCCCAAATAGTATACTATGCATCTCGCATTAAAGCATAGTTAGTAGTAACATTGCAAATCCTTATTCTGACCACATCAAGATTGTTCTTTTTGGTGTCATACAGTGACAACATGCAGATTTTTAAGCCTGAACATGTCTAGGTTACATATGTGAAACAGCCACTAGGTATTTACAAATGAGCAACTCATCTAAGCTGGCTTCATCCATGGAGCATGCTGTCTCCATTCCGAGTAGAGCTTTGTGGTTCTTTAATGGATCTCTCACAGGATACATTTTTTTCACTTTGTATCTGCTTGCACAGCTTAAACCAAACAAGAAAATTCTGATGTATCAGAAGTGCAAAATATCTAGGCAGTATAGCTTAAAGGGTCAAAACATCTGCTTATCTTGACCTGGGTAACATTTTTTACACTATCCCACATGTCGTTATCAGAAATGTTATACAAATTTAATAAAAATCCCTACATTTTCCTCTGGATTGCAAACTGGCTATCCAAGAAACCCCAAGTTGTGTACTCTCCCCAAACATAAAATTGCAATTAGTGGGGTATCACGTGGACCAGTGCTGGGTCCCTTCCTGTTTGTAATTTATTTTGCAGATTTACAAGCCAATATCACTGAAGAGAGATTGACCTTCTTTGTTGATCACTAAAATCTGGGCACTGTTATCTTGCTTATCCACTGATACAAATCTGCTCCCAAAAGTACTAAAATATGCACATATCTCACATACTGAAAATGGTCTCAAGCAAAATTTTAAAAAATGTGCAGCATAGTAATGTTTGGCAAAAAAGCTGTTCCCACGTCATATGTTATAAGTGGCACTCCTCTTCAAACAGATACAGTCATAAGCAGAGTCAGATCATGGACAAATGGGGGTCTAGATAGGGTAATGAATAGGGCCGCCCCCATACACAGCCACACCACCCCTTCCATACACAGTACCCCACTCCTTACGTATACAGCACTCTACCCCCACCACCACAGCCATTCCAGTTTCCCATTACTTGACTATTTCTCCCCAGTTACCACAAACACTGTTCAAATCTCTCAGTGTGCATACTATTTCCTGCTTTACTTATAGGTTCATAGGTACATACTAGGCTATCGACCCAAGGGCCTTTATAAGCCTAGCCAAAAAGTTACCCTGGCTTTCGCCACCCAAGATAATTATTTTCCTGTGCCCTTGTTGAGCAGCGCCACAGAGGTGATCCCCCAAGTGAATTTCCTATTTCTCATCCTATCATCAAGATATTTCTTGAAGAGTGCTAATGAGGAGCTTTGTTTGAAATAGATAGGTAGTTTGTTCCAGAGTATGGGATGTCTCTGGGACAGGAATCTATCCCTCCAGCATGTTCTGTTTATTGTAGTGATAAGATTTAGGTCCCTAGAGCATGTAGCTCAAAGGGGTTGGGATTTCTTTAAGTGGAGCATGTCCAACAGCTCTGGGTTCAACATAGCTTTGTATGTTAGGCAGAGATCGCCTCTGAGTAGCCGATATGCGATGGAGTAAAGCTGGAATTTTTTGAGATGGTCTGCGTAGGGCATCTGTTTGAGGCTAGTAATCCTATTTGTAGGTATTTCTGTGGCCTTTCCAGCTGCTGCCGATGTCTTGTGAGGTACATTCCAAAAGTGTCATTGTACTCTATAATGGGTCTAATGGGTGATGAGTAGAGGGGGACAATGACCTCTTTTTTCCTGGATGAGAGACCTTTTGTGATGAGGTGTGCCATGTAGAAGGATTTCCTGACTACTGTGGTGAATTGATTATGAAAGGAGAGACTACTGTCCACCTGTGTCCCAAGCTCTCTTATCACACTTTTGGTGTTAAGTAGACTACCACCTATGTGGTAGCTCATGGGTACAGAGATTTTACCAAAGGGGGTGACAATGCACTTTTTGGCATTGAGCTTGAGGCCATGGCTTTGACACCAGGCATCTGTCTCCATGTGGCCCTTTTGTAGGCTGTCCAAATCATTAGGAGTTTTGATTATGGCTCCTAGTTTGCAGTCATCTATGAACTTCATTAGCTAAAGACCTTATGTGTTAGCCTGTATTTCAGAAAAGTAGATACCAAACAGGAGAGGACCCAGGACTGAACCCTGTGGTACTCCACTTGTCACTGGCCTGAAGTTGGATTTGTAGTCTGCTACTTTCACAGTATGGGTTCTGTCATTGAGCCAGTTGGCAACCCATCTTGTGACACTTCTACAATGATTACAGGTATTTGGATTTAATTTAAAACTTTTATTTCAAATTTTATAGCACAAACACTGACAGACATTTGCTAAACAAAGCAATACAGTTTCACAGCAAAAACGACTTAGCATTAAAACTTCACTTCCCTTGAAGCTCACATTCATTAAAATGATATGCAAACCCACATTCGAAGAAAATGCTTTTCGCCAGTGGTGGATAAAGTTTATTAAGTTTTCTAATCATGAGCCCCTTACACATTTTAGGACCATACATACATGAGATGTTTGAGTCACCTTCCTTATTGTATTAATTTATATTCCTTGTATAATTCAGCACCACTTATTATAGCATGTTTTAAATTTATAGGTTTGAAAATTTTTCTAGTAAACAATGAAATAAAATATCTTCTTCTTCTTCTTCTTCTGGCTTTTCCCGGTGAGGGGTCGCCACAGTGACTCACCTATCCACTCATGATTGGCAGTGGAGTTTACAGTGTCAAGTTGCCAGCCCGGCACCCAACCTTCCACTGAAGGCACACACAGACACACACACACTCACTCACACCTAGGGCCAATTTAGAGTGTCCAATCCAACTACATCATGTCTTTTGGATGTGGGAGGAAAGTGGAGCACCTGGAGGAAACCCACGCGACCACAGGGAGGACATGCAGACTCCGCAGAGAAGGCACCCCAGCCAAGGATCAAACCGGAGAACCTTTTGCTGTGAGGTAACAATGCTTACCACTGCACCACCATGGCCGCCCCAATGAAACAAAACATATGAACCAACAATCACAAAATTGCCCACTTTAGAAATTTTCACCATAAATGGCTGCTCAAACGTCTGTCTACCAGTATCAGTCAATATGCACAGTCTCTGCAGAAGTAAAAGTCATCTGAATAATTCCACATTAAAGAGATCTGTAACTAATGAAGTGACTTCTGTAAGCAAACAACTTTATTTTTCAGTGTTTCACCTACAAATGAAAAAAAATGAATTCTCGGGCGAGCAAGCCCCCTCCCTGCCAGTGTGTCCTAGGTAACCGCCTGGGTCACTTAGTGCTGGATGCAGCTCTGGTCATAAGAGTCTTGAGCATTATTTGGACGATGCTCTCATCATTCATCATGTCTCTCCTATAGTCAGGAAATCCTTCTATCAGGAACTGTTAATTTGCAAGGGATTATTGTCAAGATCAGAAGAAGCCATCTTAGCACTATTCTCTTCACTTATCAGACAGACCACTGCATACAATGGCCTCTTTGGTATGTCCATATCTAAGCATTTCACTCAACTGCAAATGAGGCTATGATTTCCAACCAAAAACAAATAAAATAAAAAAAGCCTTAAACCCTTCAGGGATCTCAAAAGATTAGCACAACTCTCCTTATACCTAGTAATCTACTGGTGCTCCAAAGTGACCTGTGTCTCTGTTTTGTGAGCCATGAAAGACTCAATCCTATTTGATGCTTTATTTCATTGCAAAACGATTGGCTCTACAAACATCCATTCTAGGGACTTAAATTTGCACCAAGAAATAAACAATAATTGCTAGAGAGATAGGTTCTTAACTCAATATTTTTTGGCCTGTAGAATAATCTTCCATTGCAGGTCAAGAAAAGTATTACTTTTATCTGCCTTTAAGGTTAATCCTGATATTAGATATAAGATGGATCTATGCCATTAAGTGAAATGTACATATGTTTGACTCAGCTCACATCAAGCCACATAACATTGGGGAAAAACAGCTTTTATGTAGGTGGAGCAAGCCCTCATGCATCTCCCCATATGCTCTGTAGCTTAAACATGTCAACAACAAGATTACACTATGGTAGCAAAAGGATATACTCCACATCTCATAAACACCAGCAGCCACTTTAAATATTGATTCAATATTCCAAATGTTTGATAAACATTGTTTTTCCAAAAGTTTTACCAAAACAATATGCATCTCATATGTGTAAATAAATAAATGGAGAGATAGACACAGAAAGACAAAGCGGAAGGAGATAAGACAGATAGATACAGATTTATATATATACACACACACACACACACACACACACACACACACACACACACACACACACACACATATATATATATATATATATATATATATATAGAGAGAGAGAGAGAGAGAGAGAGAGATGCAGATACAGATATGGGAAGAACATTTTCACTACAAATGTATGTGTTCTTGAGTCTTTTCTACTGGGATGTGGCTGAAATAGGTCCCCTTAGATCACTCCACTTTGTCAGTTACCAAGCTTAAATAAATTAATAAATCAATAAATACTTGAACCTGCTGCATAATATGGATGTTTAGCTTACGTGTGATGCTAGACGTACAAGAAAATGAGGTGTATGGTGAAGAGTTAGGTGGCAAAGGTTAAGGATATGGTTAGGATAGAGAGAGAGAGAGAGAGAGATGCAGATACAGATATGGGAAGAACATTTTCACTACAAATGTATGTGTTCTTGAGTCTTTTCTACTGGGATGTGGCTGAAATAGGTCCCCTTAGATCACTCCACTTTGTCAGTTACCAAGCTTAAATAAATTAATAAATCAATAATTACTTGAACCTGCTGCATAATATGGATGTTAAGCTTAAGTGTGATGCTAGAAGTACAAGAAAATGAGGTGTATGGTGAAGAGTTAGATGGCAAAGGTTAAGGATATGGTGTATGGTGATTTTATGAAAGGCTGGACATTAAGGAGGGAGAAAAGGGCCTGTACTGATTGGCTAGACAGAGAGACCAAGCTGGGAAAGATGTGCAATAGGATAGGGTGGTAAAGGCTAATGAGGGAAATATACACACAAGTAAGGAGAGTGTATTGAACAGATGGAAAAAGTTCTTTGAGAGTTGATGAACGAAGAGAAAGAGAGAGAGAGAGAGAGAGAGAAGTTTGGATGATGTGGAGATACTAAATCAGAAAGTGCAATGGATTAGCAAGGAGGGAGTAAGGACAACTATGGAGATGATGACAAATGCAAAGGCTGTTGGTCCAGATGACATACCTGTGGAAACATGAAGGTGTTTAGCAGAGATGGTAGTGGAGTTTTTAACCAGCTTCTTTAATGAAATATTGGAAAGTGATAAGAAGCCTGAGGAGTGTAGAAGAAGTGTATTGGTAATGATTTTTAAGAATAAGGGAGATGTGCAGATCTGTAGTAACTACAGAGAGAAAAAAATGATCAGCCACACCATGAAATTATACAAAAGAGTAGTGGAAGCTAAGTTAATAAGGGAGGTGATGATTAGTGATCAGCAGTATTATTTCATGCCGAGAAAGAGCACAATGTTTGCTCTGAGGGTGTTGAGGGACAAATATAGAGAAGGTCAGAAGGAGTTGCATTGTGTCTTTGGGGGCTTAGAGAAAGATTATGAGAGGGTGCCTAGAGAGGAGTTGCGGTATTGTATGAGGAAGTCAGGAGTGGCAGAGAATTATGTAAGAGCAGGACAGTGCAGTTGTGCAGCGGTAGCGTTGTCACCTCACAACAAGAGGTTCTCTGGTTTGATTCTCAGCTGGTGTGCCTTCTGTGTGGAGTCTGCATGTCCTTCCTGCATTTGTGTGGGTTTCTTCTAGGTGTTCTGGTTTCCTCCTACATCATAAAGACACGCATCTGGAGTAATTCTGCCCAGGCCTCTGCTGAAAATTGGCGTTGTTCCAAGTCAGACTTTCCCAGTAAACAAATGTTAAATAAATAAATAACAATGTAAGAGAGGTACAGGATATGTATGAGGGTTGTGTGACAGTGGTGAGGTCTGTGGTGACGAATGTTTTCAAGGTGTAGATGGGATTACATCAAGGATCATCTCTGAGCCCTTTCTTATTTGCAGTGGTGATGGACAGGTTGACAGATGATATCAGACAGGAGTCCCCTTGGACTATGATGTTTGAGGATGACATTGTAATCTGTAAAGACAGTAGAGAACAGGTTGAGGATACCCTGGGGAGTTGGAAATATGCTCTAGAGAGGAGAGAAATGATGGTCAGCATGACTAAGACAGAATATATGTGTGTGAATGAGAGGGAGGAAAGAGGAATGGTGAGGATGAAGGGTGAAGGGAGTACAGCTGGCGAAGGTAGATGAGTTTAAATACTTGGGATAAACAGTTCAGATCATGGTGAATTTGGGAAAGAGGTGAAGAAGACAGTGCATGCAGGCAGGGTGCAGTAGGTGGAGAAGAGTGTCGAGTGATTTGTGACTGATGAGTGCCAGCAAGAGTGAAAGGAAAGGTCTACAAGATGGTAGCATGGCCAGCTAGTTATATGTATTGGAGACAGTGGCACTGACAAAAAGACAATAGTCACAGCTGGAGGAGGCAGAGTTAAAGATGTTAAGATTTGCACTGGGTGTGAAGAAGGTGGACAAGATTAGAAATGAATGTATTAGAGGGTCAACTCAGGTCGGACAGTTTGG